>NW_019731591.1:81671-108084 GCF_002891405.2 Cryptotermes secundus
AGTGCTCCAACAAAGGAGAATGGGCGTGACTGACGTAGTGAGGGGCGACGTAGCGATGTGGTATCCTGAACAATTTTAATATTTTTAACGTTTGACAATGTATATGATAGATACATATTTTAGTTATTTTAATGTGTGAACATGGCATGCAATGAACTGGTTTGACGTGGATAAGTAAGCACCTGAAGATGGCATTGTTATGCCGAAACATGTAGTGCGAGGGAGAGAAGGAGATAAATGAGTGTATGCACTGCAAGACGGATTAAATAAATCATGGACTTAAATCAGTGCAACAGGACGCTAAAATATAACGTTATTTTATATTTTAAGACTTCGCCATAAGTTATGACCGAATTTGGTTCTGTCCTGCGCCACTCTAGTACACTCAACCGGGACTTCGTATCTTTCCTGCAAAACGGTCCATCGTAAAAACAAAGCCTGCATACGTAACCTGACCGCCTCTGTGGTCTAGTGGTCAGAGTTCCTGGCTACAGATCCAGAGATTCGATTCCCGGCGATACCAGATTTTATGAGAAGTAGAGGTTCTGGAACGGGGTTCACTCAGCCTCGTGAGGATAATTGAGGATCTACTTGAATGGAAAAGTAGCAGCTCCGGTCCAAAAAACCGAGTTTAACAGCCGTGAAGCTCCGTTGCGCTGACCACGCGACACCCTCTATCCGCTAAAGTTGGCACTAACTTCGCCGACAAGCGGCGGTCGCTCGGTTGGTATAGTTTCGCTTTCGGACTAAAACCACGTAGTTTGGTTTGTTTATATATATACACACTTCGTGTTAAAATCCAAACAAAAGTAAAGCCAACAAACGGACACTATGGGGCTAATAAATATTAAAAATTTGGAACGTTACCGCGTTTTCTAAAAAAATCTCTTTCTCAAATTTAAGATTTGAGGTTTTCATGGCGGTGACTATGAAAAAAGCAGTCTTCTGGGATTTGACACCATGCATATGTGGTGTTAACCGACGTTTCGGAGGAACGTATCGTCTCCATCTTCAGGGTACAAGGAAAATTATAAGAAATCCGCAAGCGAAGAGACCGTGAGAACCGGTAAAAGCAGACTGCTTTCTTCTTTCTCAAATGTTGCAAAACTATATCTGAGAAAGATTGAAGAAGAACTGCTGCATGTAAAGCGTTTTGCTCTGCCGTGATTGATACCCCGTGTATAGAAATAGGACTTACATGCTGCGGTTAGCACTTGTAACAGAATATAAGGCGATACCGAGTATTCTTGTTCAATCCAGTTATTTCGTTGCATCAAGATCAACTTTGATCCCAAGAATTTGATAACAGAGTTTGCGTGCAGAAAGAAATATCGTTCTATTCCGGATAATATAGCAGTAGTAAGTGGGTGTGTGAAGGCCAATCCCTAGTTAGAACAGCTCAATGATCTTGCTCCTGAAGCCCTATCGGTGGCATTGTGGGCATGTGTGTGTGGGCACGGTCCAACAAACAACTTGTATAGATTACTACTGTATCATGCGACTTTGATTTATGTATTTATTTATACTTATTTAGAATTATTTATTTATTGATGGTTCAACTGTCACTTGTGTATGCGATTATGTATTAATTAAAGTGAATAGTAACACAGACATAACAAACTAGCTTATGATGCAATGGCTTCGTTTGTGGAAACAGAATGCACCAGATGGTAGAAAAAGTAAAGCTATCCCTGTACCAGGCCGTGAAGGCCCATAGGGTTGTGAGACACTGAGGGTCCCAAATTATCTGGACAATCGGCTCGAAGATGGCGGTAAGGTTGTCAGCCTTACGCACCGGCCGCGCTTTACTCCCCAGGAAAATTATTTCATTAATTCCTGGTACTCATTTCTGTTAGAGGCTGAGTCGACCCCAGGGCCATAGCGTGGCTGGAAGGATTAGGTAAATTGAAAAAATCCTGTGACCTCATCGGGACTTGAACCCGCGACCTTCCGGCTTGTAGCATAGCCCCTCAACCAACTACGCTACCGCGTGCCCCCCCGCACCAAATGGTAGCGGAAGGAATTAGATAGTAGGGGTTTTACCCTTGACACAATTTGGCACACATGAATATTGTCATGTGTAGAGTGGTACACGTGATGAAAATGACGGGTTCTAGTTCGGATGATTTATTAGCACCTTGGTTACAACTTCTTATTCACAGTTAAATGCAGCGCTATCGCTGAATTACACTCTTTCTAGTCCACCGTTTTACACGCACTTTGATTCTCAGCTTCCATTAGTTGTCTCCTAGCAACGGATCTCAACAAATAAATTAGCACTTTAAATCACTATTAAGTCTTCTAGCTACTTCGTCTTCAATCACTCTTGAACATCGGAACTAAAAATTCTTCTGTACTCACTCCTCCAGCTTACGACTGACTCGTAATTTCCCCTAACGTCAAAGTCACATTGCGACTGACGGTCAGTCAGTCTGTCTGTCTTGGTGTCGAGTCCCGACTGGGGCTCATGACCAGATTTTTTTTCTTTATATGAAAGTTACTGTCCTGTTCATTTGGGGCGCCATCTCTGACGAGAGGTCGGATCTGTCATTTGTCAGTCATAGTCTGTGTTAGTAAGTACATTGTCAGTATTTACAATTTAATCTTAATTCCTATTTCTATGTACAATGTATACAAGGCCTCTGTCAATCCAGGCTCAGTACAGCAGATTATGTCCTATTTCTAGCAGTATTCGCTACCACAGCAATCTGGTCACTTGAACGGTCGTATGCGTGTCCGCCGCCAAGTTTAAGCCTCTTATACTTTCTGTGTCGGGCTTCGCCTTGTCAGATGTTGCGAACATTTTCATTTTCATGATTTTGTATGCCTTCTGCTTGTTTCCTGCATAATTTTGTTATAAAGTCATAAACGTACGGGATTTTAAATTCCATGTGCAAATCGCGGACCGGTGTGCGCCTTGGAAAATTTCCAATGGTGCGGAGAACCTTGTTTTGCAGGCGCTGCAATTTCACTAGATGGGTGTCTGCCGCAAACTCCCAGGCGAGACTAGCGTAAGTCATTACGGATCTAGTGAGAGCTGATTCTGTCACCCCCTTCTAAGCACTCTGCACAGACCCCACGGAAAACACCGCCTCTACTGTTGATGACGTCACCGCTTTCATAGTACGGTCCGATAGGCGGAAATGTGTTTACCCAGCGGTTGCTTAGAAACGGATTGCATAATCTCGTTATTATATTGTTTTTGGCGCAGACAGCAGAGAAAACACAGCCACATCTATTGTTGTGTAACCTAGCAACGGACTATTTACCAAGAATCTGTCTTCGCGGAAACTTGCTTACCAAGACGTTGCCTAGCAATTGGTGAACATGTAACAATATGTAAATCGTAGTTAAATATCTGTTAAAAAGTTATGTGCATATGCAAACTATATTAATAGTATTCCTCACACACCGTTAAGTTTTTCATTCATATAAGCAAAAGACATTTTTCCTGTGCTTAATTAAGCACCATGCATGAAGTCGTATAGGGGAATGGAGGTGTGACTTCACCATTCCGGACTTCGGCACCGGATGGAGCCAAATGTTTAGCTTCAAGCCCCTGCCGCTTTATTCAGTGCGGAAGAAGTTTCCGAAACACATTAGATAGGAGACTGGGTTAACCCCATATTTGGCCTAGACGTTGTGGAGTAGAGATAGATCTCTCACCCGTGCTGAGAATTGAACCCTGGCCGTTAAGCCAGTAGCCCGGCACTGTACCGACTGAGCGGTAGTTACCGCAGTTAGAACCCCATATATTACTGATGAGTATGAACGTATCTGAATTCAAAATGTCGCGACATACAGGCCGAAGGACAACGTTTCCAGGAAAATTAGTAGCAGCAAATTCCATCTGCTGTAGGAATTAGAGTACGGTATACCTATAGTAGGTGATCTTACTGCAGGAAAGTCCTCTTTACGTGTTTATGAATTTCCCACAGGTGTACGAATACTGGAAGTGTGTTTCTATTGATGACGTAACGATCTGCATCACTAATTGACGATGACGCAACTTCCTTTCCACAACATATGAAATATATTTTTTATTGCTAGTGCGGTGGGACTAAATCCCTTGTACTGAGGCCACTTCTGGCCTATTGTATCAGCCCCAGATGATGGGTGAGGGTGATTGTGGAGCAATTGGTGGAATGAAGATTGGCAAGGGAAACCGAAATACTCGGAGAATACCTGCCCCAGCGCCACTTTGTCCACCACAAATCCCACTTGACCAGACCCGGGATCGAACCCGGGCCGCCGCGGTTGGAAGCCAGTGCCTAACCCCTTCAGCTATGGCGCGGCCACATGAAATATAGTGGTAGCTGCAAATATACAAACTCCATGACCTGTAGTCTACAAGCGAACTATACCGACCGAGCGACCACCGCTTGTCAGCGAAGTTAGTGCCAAATTTTGCGGATAGAGGCTGTCACGTGGTCAGCGCAACGAATCCCCACGACAGTTAATCTTGGTTTTCTAGACCGGAGCCGCCATTTACTTGAAATAGCTTCTCAATTATCCTCACGAGGCTGAGTGAACCCCGTTCCAGAACCACTACTTCTCAGAAAATCTGGTAGCGCCCGGAATCGAACGCGGTACCTCTGGATCTGTAGCCAGGAACTCTGACCACTAGACCACAGAGGCGTTCCGCAAATATACAAATATATTAAAATTTTATTACATGATATTTAGCGCGCAGTATAACATATTTATTCTACGTACTTCAATGCATCATTATAGTACAGAGTAAACATTCCCATAAAACGCATTAGCGAATTAGGCAACTAGTAAACTATCTTTCGTCATCCCACAGGTCATCTGTATGAATTAGAAATATCACATCGCAACGCTTTATATCATTTGGAGAACTTTCTTTCTGTGGGTCATGGATTCCTGATAAAACATTCGCATAAAATTTCTTCTTATGCAGAATATACAGTGGTTTGTTCACGTGCTACATCTGTCAAGGCTTGATTTATTGAAAACTATAATGGAAGCTAATTACACTCATGTCTTTAGCTCTCTCTCTCTGTCTCTAAAATGGAACTGCAAATCACTCGACTCTGATGTAGGAAGAAAACTGCTCGTGCATGTTTTAGAATGAATGACTCTCAAACCAAATTATACCATTTGTGCTTTCTTATGATACATTTATCTGTTGGTAAGTAAAAGCAAAAAAAAAAAAAAAAGTAAAGCTATCCCCGTAACAGGCAGTGGAGCCCCATAGGTTTGTGAGATGTTGAGGTTCCCACATTTTCTCTAAATAATCGGCTCATAGATGGCGGTAAGGTTGTCAGCCGCCCTTTACCCCCAAGAATATTCCTGGTACTCATTTCTGTTAGAGGCTCAGACGACACCAGAGCCATAGTGCGGCTGGAAGGATTAGGTAAATTGAAAAAAATTCACCTCATTGGGATTTGATCCCGCTACCTGCCGGCTTGTAGCATAGTGCCTCAACCAACTACGCTACACCAAAACCAGTATCACGGAGAAAGAATAAAGTAAACGTAATTCAGTTACAGTTAAATATACAACTTGCCATGCAGATGGGTGGGCGAATGGAGGTATAACTCCACGTATTCTTGAACTCGGGACTAGACAGAAGTGAGTACTCAGGTTGATGCCACGATCTCATTACCCCGAAGAAACCCCGTGCCCATTCAGAAGGCGGGGGGGGGGCGAGAGCCGGTCTGAACGCTGTGAAGAAGTGAAAACCCTTTTACCCACGTTGGAAACGAAACCATGACTCTTCGTCCGTCCAGTCTGTGGTGTACTTATTATACCTTCCGCGCTAACTCAGCTCCCGAAACAAAATAAATTTCACAGATAAAAATGTGTGCCATGTGAGGTTCTCGGACCGATGACTATGAAGTATACAAGCTTCCGGGCCTTATAGCCTGGTAGAAAGTTACCGACGTTCCTCGAAGGAACATGCCACCTCCGTCTTCAGGGTTGAAGAGTATGCCGAGCAAGCACGACGGAATAGGCAAGCGGTAAGCAGTCGATTCTGGCTCGTTTGCCAGGACACACGTTCCTGGTGTGGAAATTCTCGACCGGAAGGACTCTACTCCACGGAGTTGGTCAGGTTGCATTTTCCCTTAATTGATCAGGTTTTACAGACGTGTTAGGAGCAGAAAAACGATCATGTATCCTAATCTTTAGGAGCTGGGATGGCGTAGTGAATATAGCCAGTGGCTACGGGCTAGACGACAGAGGGGTTGGATGTCGAGTCCCGGTAGGGCCGAGAATTTTNTGGCGCGGCCACATGAAATATAGTGGTAGCTGCAAATATACAAACTCCATGACCTGTAGTCTACAAGCGAACTATACCGACCGAGCGACCACCGCTTGTCAGCGAAGTTNGGGTAAAGCAGCAGTGGCATGAAGCAGACCACTCACCTCCAATTAGTGCCGCGGTCAAGAAAATTTAAATCTGTGCATCCACTCCCTCATACGCCTTCACGGTGTAGTGCTTAATTAGTTAAGCACAGAGACAACTTTACATTTACCTTACCCTAATCTTCAGCACTCTATTTCGGAATCCAGATGGGACGGTAAAAATATCTAACTTTCTAAATTTGAAATAAAAATATGTGGCTTCATCTGTCTAGACTGCTCGTAATCTGCTTAGAGTACTCAGTGATATAATCACTCACAGTACCTGAGACCGGAAGAGCTATCTGCGAGCCTGTTGCGCGAGTCGGTGACGTCAGAACCGGAAGCAGATTGGTCGTGACGAATTTCTCTGACACATGACTAGCCAACAAGCAGCAAGCGGGCATCATGGAGCTAGTGCCACATGCCACGTATATTTTATATATAGAGACATTATTACCGCTATGAAGGGAAGAATGTCACTCTTCTAGAGAGGCGTGTTTGTCAGATCTACATAGACGTGCTGGGGAGCCGGGATAGCTCAGTCGGTATATCGACTGGCTAAGGGCTGGACGACCGAGGGGTCGGCGCTCGAGTCCCGGTAGGGTTAAGAATTTTCTCTTCTCCAAGTTGTCCAGACCGCCTCTGGGGTTCACTCAACATCCTATCCAATGGGTACCGGGGGCTCTTTCCCCGGTTAAGCGGCCGGGTCGTGAAGCTGACCACTCACCTCCAACTAAAGTCTACAAAGACGTGTTTTGCCAAGACTAAAATGCGTGTTTGTCAAAGACTACAAAGATGTGATTTACAAAATCTACAAAGGTGAAAAGAAAAAGTCTGCAAGAACGTGTTTTTCAAATGTACAAAGGTAAATATAAAAAGTCTACAACGCAGAATTTACCAAGTATACAAAGATATAAGTATTATGTTTTTGGACATTGTCCATCGCCTTGTCTATTTTTTAAAAAACAGTCCTGTTTCATTTTTAAAACACAACGTTTCGGAGACNACCGAGTCTACTAAGATGTGTTTTTCGACTCTACAAAGACATATTTTTCAAATCTATAAAAGGTGAATAAAAATCTACAAAGGCGTAGTTTCCAAGTCTACAAAAAAGAACCGTCAGTGTTAAATTCAGACAATCTTCGTTTATTTACTGCATCAAGAAACTTTCGAAAGTGGAGGCAGTGTTTTGTTTTTGAGCGTATAAAAATTACCATGTTCATTTCATAAAAATTTCAATACATTGATATAAGTGATACTGTTGCTAACATACCTAACTGCCTATACCGCGCAAACTGGCTCAACCGATAAAGTTTTTGCCTTACATTTGTGAGGTACTCGGTTCATACCTCGGAAGACCAATATCCTGACCGTGATTTTGTGTTCTTTTGTCAGTTTCTCCAGGCTAGTGTCAGAATAGTATCTCAACTAGGCGACTACCGCTCCCTACCACAACCTTCCCTGTTCATCATTCATTTTCTTTCAACCTTTCACGCTATACATAGTGTGAGATTCTGACAGTTTCATTAAATTATCCTTCAATAAATAAAATAACTTCATGTAGCATAGACCTTCATGAGAAACTGCCTGGCGCTCAGCTGGTCAATAAATGTCTCGCCTCTTAGAATATCCGAATGTCAACTGCATTATTCGCAAATTTCATAGACCAGAAACTATCCACAACCGACGAATCCTCAAATCACATTTCTTCAAAGTGTAATTTAATATCTATGCCTAGGTCACCCAGGGTGTTCTTCCCTTTAAGTCTTCCGGCTAATATTTCATATACATTTCTATTTGCTCACGCACTGTTTAACCATGAAGTTACGTGTAGGTCTACATATAAATCTGAAACCTTCTGTTGCCTTCCGCTGCATATGAATGTCTGAAGTTGGCTCAGGTCTTAAACAGGTTGGACAGGCCTTGTCTAGCACCTTGTCTCATGTTTCGATTTGTTGATGCCAACTGAAACCATAAAAGAGTCAGTTCATGTGAGGATTTTCAAACAAAAACTACAGTACGATAACCTTATTACAGGAGAGGTTTATGGCGTTCAATGAACTGTATACCTTCTGTCTATTAACTACTTTTACTTCCGGCTACTTATGTTTTCTCAATACAGCGAAATATTTGGCAGTTCTTATAAATTTTTTCTTAATTTCAGTTATATGACCAAGATCAAGTATTTGAAAGTGACAGAAAGTGTTATTATTATTATTATTTCTAAATATCTATGCTTCGTATTTCTCAATTGTCAATAGTAACTAAGATATGTGATAATGAAATTATTATTATTATTATTACTCTGTTCGTCTGTTTCCTTGTCTGCATTAATGTGTTTTCCTTACCTGTAATAAATATTTGACTTTATGTTATGTTTGTCCATTATGTAATTATTTTCATCTACACTGTGCTGTGTCTGTAATTGGCCTTGTGGCTGTTGGCTCGGCACATAAATAATAAAGAATTAATTGAATTATTATTATTATTATTATTACGTAGCTGTTGTCATTATGTTCTGTTTGTCCTTAATGCAACTACTACTATCTACACTGTGCTCTTTCTGTAATTAGATTTGTTCCTGTTGACTGGCATATAAATAATTAACAATTTAATTACTATTAAGATAAAAAAGTAAAGCTATCCCTGTAACAGGTCGTGAGGGAACATAGGGTTGTGAGACGTCGAGGCTCCTACATTTTCTAGACAATCCGCTCACAGATGGCAGTAAAGTTGTCAGCCCTTTACTCCCCCCCCCGGAAGATTCCTGGTACTCATTTCTGTTAGAGGTTGAGTCGACCTCAGGGCCATAGTGCGGCTGGAAGGATTAGGGAAACTGAAAAATCTACCTCATCGGGACTCGAACCAGTGACCTCGCGGCTTATTAGCATAGTACCTCAACCAACTACACTACCGCGTGCCCCACTGAATTATTATTATTATTATTTGTATTATTATTATTATTATGGGAGCCGGGATAACTCAGTCGGTATAGATACTATGCTACGAGCTGGACAACTGAGGAATCAGAGTTTGATTCCCGGTAGGGGTAAGAGAATTTTCTCTTCTCCACAGCGTCCACATTTGCTCTGGGGCCCACTCATCCACCTATACAATGGGCACCGGAGATTCTTTTCCCTGGAGTGCAGTCGTGCTTCCGTAGAAATCGCCTACAATCTGGTGTGACGGACACCAATCTGAGCGCATCCACGGGTAAGTCCGCTTTTAAGTGTGACATGTGAAAGAAACTTAAGGGCATCCCGCAAACGAGCATTTCATAGCTAAGAGTATAGAAGGTAGCATTATTTACGGAGACTGAGTGTACTGGACCGCCTCTGTGGTCTAGTGGTCAGACTTCCTGGCTACAGATCCAGAGGTCCGGGTTGATTCCCGGGTGATACAAGATTTTCTGAGAAGTAGTGGGTCTGGAATGGGGCCCACACAGCCTTGTGAGGATAACTGAGGAGTTATTTCAAGGAAATAGCGGCTCCGGTCTAGAAAATTGAAATTAACGGCCGTGGGGATACGTTGCGCCGACCATGCGACACCCTCTATCCGCCAAAGTTGGCACTAACTTCGCCTACAAGCGGCAGTCGCTCGGTCGGTATAGTTCGCTTGCGGACTAAAACCATAGAGTTTGTTTCTTTGTTTTCTTTTATCAGTATCTTGAGTGACTGACCAACTCTTAGCTTCTCATGAAGGACTCAGCTCCATGTCGTTTGTTAGTTGTTCATATTAAAAACGTTTGCTGTTGGTAGTGAATTTTCTGGTTCTACAGGATTATAGCATTTTAATAACATATTTTAAACGTTAAGTTACAATGTTAATCTGTTATCACATTTCTACCAAAATAGTTTGCTTAGCCACCATATTGTTATTTTCTACAAGTATTTTCCTGAAAATCTACCACAATAAATAAAAGTTCCATACTTTTCAGAAGCCTACTGATATGCATTCAAGAGTAATAGTATTTTTCTAAATTTACTTACTTCCACAAAGGTGGAATGCCCCATAGTAACATGATATTCATACCATGAAAATCTGTCATCTGGTTCAAATTTATTAAAATTTTTTATTGCTTGTTTAGCAGCACAGTATCTACTATATAGCACTGAATGATAGGATGATCTGAGAATAATTAATTGAAAAGGATGACGAGGGTGCCTAATTTGAGCTAGTAACCCTACGATTTGCCTTGAAGGGACGAGGAAAAGTAAAAAGAACTTAAGATAGTGAAAATCTAAGCAAAGATCTGAACATGTAATGAAAAGGAACCAGTAAACAACAACCTGCAAATATATTTACAAAATCAAAAACATGGGTAAACAAAAGTACAGTTTACCAAATAAAAATTGGTCCAATTTTACATTAGATTTATAATATCTATTAATATAATTTACTCAGCATACCTATAGAGTGCTTGTAAACCTAGAAGGGTATGTGATGCAACAAGCTGATTCCCAGTGGCATCTGCTATACTTACAATAAACAGTATGCAGTTTGAAAATTAGATGTAATTAACAGACGGTTTGCTTCAGTCAAGAACTATTAATTTTATGGTATAAAGTGACGGTAATGAACAACAAGGGGATTGTGATAAAATTGTTGAAATAAAAACTATGTTCCTTTCTCACAAGCACAGTGTGAACCAATTTATCAGTTTCGTTTATGATCGTTTTTCAATCTGTACTGCCTTTTACTAGAGCAATATTTGTGCCTGTAATAATGTGATGCCTAATTAGATTAGATTAGAAGGAGCTAAGAGCAAAGCTGTATTATATGCTGTTATAACATATCAGTGGTTCACAGTGATATTCAATCTATCTCCAACAATTATGTAATACAAATTTGCGGTGGATGTGCTCCGATTTCCTATGAACCCAATACTCCCATAAACCCTTAGAATGAATTTCTTTAATTGTTTTATTCGCATGTTATTTTCTAGTTATTGGTAGATCAAGTGATGATCCTAGAAACAATGACTCCCTTGGACTTCATGGACTTTCGAAATTATTTGTCTCCAGCATCTGGCTTCCAGAGCCTCCAGTTTCGATTGTTAGAGAACAAATTAGGTGTTAAACAGGTCAGTGACATGATAACAACTGAAGCCAAAACTGTCCCCACATTTTAATTGTATAATTCTGATCTACCAAATATGAAAACAAAGATAAAGTAATTGAGAATTTTGTATAATTATTACCTTATAACGTACAGAGTATTTGAAAAAAAAAATACCATTCCAATAGGAAATAAAACTAATTTATTAAACATAGCTTTCAGTTTCTTATTCTTTTTGCATGTTTCGATTTTCTTAAATTGTTTTTCATTATCTGACACGTATGCATTTTTCTTTCATTGTTCTATAGAGAGGATTTTTTTATTGGTTTCAGTATTGTAACATTTTAATACATGTGCATGCCTGTTCCAGATTTATAAAGGCTGAAATTAGTATTCAGCCTTAAAATTTGTAGATATGAAGTTAATTCCTCCTCTTATGCTTGTTTGCATTTAGGAGCATCGGGTAAAATACAATCAGAAGTATTCATGTGCCTTTGGAAATGACCCTGAAGCAATGAAAGCTATTGAGAAATCTGAAACTGAGGCTCCACTAGCCGACTTGATAGAGAGATGGTTGGAGCGCACTCCAGGCCTTGAAGCAGATGGTTTCAACTTCTGGGGAAAATACAAACAGGCTGTTGGAACACTGTTGGCTAAACAGCACAAAGCTGCAGAGGTGAAACCATCATGCGCTCTACACTCAGTTGCAATTAAATATTTCAGATTGGACAACAACAAAAAGAGTTATTATGAATAATATAAGGAGAGGTCAGCCATGCCTGTCTCCCATCACATATTTCAGTTTTGTAAAAATTTTGTGCAGGAAGACAAAATTAAGTCTTGTTTGGTGACTTCAGTTTTGGTTTGTATCATCCAATATGCACATTATTTTATACGAAGCTCAAATCAAATTTAACCTATTTTCTTACAAATAGATCGGCAAAAAGAAAACTGACACATGAAATAAATTATAAACTTCTTTAGGATCTGTTACATTTATTTGAGCATTATTCAGTTTTGTGAATATTTAATGAAATATAAAGAAAAATAATTTCAGACTCTTACACAGCGTAGCTGTAGTGTAATTAGACTTGCATTAATACATTTGTATCATCAATAAATGAACATCTAGATCGGTGAGGTTATGTAAAGTTGCTGAGAACATATTTAGAAGGCGTTTCCACTCTAAAATAGTTCTTGTGATTCTTATACTTCATATTAGAATGCACATCAAACTTTCTAAAATGTAAGAAGAAATTAGGGATTGCATACTATTTCAGTCATATAACACATTTCTGTATAGCATGCAGAATCATATATCTTTTTCTAGAAAAAAATTTGTCTGCAGTCTTAGGCTCAGGTTTAGTCTCAAGGCTAAACACGTAAAGCACTGGCAAATGCACAACTTTTGACAATTTTACCAGTATCTATCGACTGTTTAGCCAGTAACTGAAAATGTGCACAACACAGAAGCCAGAGACAGTGATCTATTAGCATGCATACTACAAATAACACAAGAAAGAAATCTGGATATCATACTACTAAAACACAAATTCAATAAAGGATATCCTTTGCACTAATTTAGTGACAAGATGGCAGCAAATTTTGAGATCATAAATAAATAGGTATGCTGTGAACCTAAACAAAGCACATATTGCACTTTTTTAAAATTCTTTCTCAACATTTATTCAACCCAGAAGTCAGAAATTTGATATTCTTCCACTGTTAAATGCTTGCCATCTGAATTTTGTGACTGGGCGATAAAATATTTGGTACAGTAAACCCTCACTAATCAGAATCGAAATATGAAAACTGCTGTTCACAGTTGAGTACATACTTTAAAAGACACATGGCATTTAGGAAGACAGATGAGTCACTTTTCTGTTCAAACTTTGACAGTTTCTTCAAACCTGCATTATTATGTAAGATTCTTTTCTTTTTTTTTCACGGTAGTGACTATGAAGAATGCCGTCTTCTGGGATGTGGCACCATGTAGAAGCTCATGCTACTTCCTTCTTTGCGGATTTCTCTAACCCTGAAGATGGAGGTGATGTCCCTCCAAAACGTCGATTCACACAAGATCAGCATGGCACCACATCCCAGGAGACGTTATTCTTCTGCCCTGGGGTGGACTAAGCCTCTAACAGAAATGAGTACAGGAATCTTCCTGAGGGAGGGGGGGAGGTAAAGGGCGGCCAGCGCATAAAGCTGACAATCTTACCGCCATCTGTGAGCCGACTGTCTAAAGAAAATGTGGGAGCCTTGAAGTCTCACAACCCTATGGGCCTCTACGGCCTGTTACAGGGATAGCTTTTTCTTTCACCTCTACCTTTATCACAGTAATTAGATGGCTCTCATAATTGTACTGGCAGAGAACAGTTCAGGCAAGATGTACAAATAGAAATAATGAAATGTGAATATGTCAGAGCATGTTCAAAATGACTGACGCAAAAGCGTACATCTTGAGAAAAACTGCCAGGCAGCCGCAATATCCCGAAGTGATTTTCTAGCCACCAAATTTGACAGATAATGTAACATGAATAACAATAGCTTCTGAAACTGCTGCGTACATTTTGCTGCATAGAAAGGCTCACCATTATATGGAAGTGTAGTTTCACCTACTACTAGGCTAAGCATAGTAGGAACAAGATATATATATATATTGTTATGTGCATTAGTGACTAAAGACAGGGTTCAGATTGGTAATTGGATTTATTAACCACCTACAGGTTGTAACTAGAAATAATTATTACACTATTACTGATTTACACAATTTACAATCACTTCACACTAATCTTTTCAGTTCATTTCCACTAGTCTTCATTATCTGTTTCCTGGCAACGGAATTATAACACAGGAATTGTAAAAGTCTCACTAAGTTAGACACTCCCAGTATCGATGTACTACAGCACATGTAACATCACACACTAAGTCTCCTAATTCTTCTTCTGGCCACACTGCTGTTCCCTTGGAACTTTGGAACTCAAGTGAAATCAATTCCCATTCCCGTATTCTCTCATATCCTCTCGGCACGGACCACCCACAGGAAACACAGCCTCTCTATTGTTGTATGGTGCAGACCACACAGAAAACACCTGTCACATGTCAGACTGCAAGTTCATTGGTCCATTACCAGCACTGGGCGTGGCACATTTCGGACGAAGACAGAATGTTCCTCCGAAATATCAGAAAATTTTTACCTGACTACACAGAGTCACAAAAAAAGAGATCATATACACATACACACACAAAATAAAGATGGGCATATCACTCAAAAGAGGTTAATGCAAAGAGAAATATTATATTCTATTTCAATAACATACTTGAAGGTGTCAAATATAATTGTGTACTAATTGTGATTTAACCCTTTAAAGCCCCATGGTCACTACATGTACCATCTACCATTAAAAATCATTGCATTCTGCCAAAAATCTGTATTTTCTCACACTAACAAGCAATTATTTCGCTAAGCAACACTAACAAATTGGTCTTTATAATGGAGATATCATGCATTTCCTGTGAGGTATGAACCAACATTTTAAATATTGTTTACAATAAATTTGTGCTTCAAAGGGTTAAATGAACGTGCTCTGTTTATTCCACAGATATCATCCATGGTTCCTTTGATATTTTGTTTTCCAGTCTGAGTTTGGTTAGCAGTGAACACCAGTAAAAGAAAACATGAAGGAAACTTTACGTTATAAAACAGTTAATAATATGTTAAATTAAGAGTAAAGAGTAATTTATGTCTACTTTATTTCCACCAGTCTCAAGTAAATGAAACTGTGCGCCAACATCAATTCATGGATTATGAGAAACGTAAGGAAATATTTGACTCAATCTTCGATCCAACAATTCATGCAGCCCTGGTATCAAGAGGAGAGAGACGATTCTCTCACAGGGCAATGCAAGGAGCTATTATGATCACATTTTATCGAGATGAACCCCGATTTAACCAACCTCACCAATTACTCATGCTGCTTATGGATATTGACTCCCTTATAACAAAATGGAGATGTAAGTATCTAGTATGACTATGACATTGTTGGTCAGTGACAGAAACAGACTTTGATCTGAATCTCCGACATTTTATTGTGACTACAATTATTATATTAAATATCATTAATGATTTCACTGGATTCACAATTTGAGTTCTTTTCACTTTAACTAGGAGTTAATAAGCATCAGATATTCTATAACTATTAGAAGTTTGCAAAACAAAAATTCAACTCTGGTCAAAATATCTTACATGAGAGAAAGCATTTTCTAAAATCTCAATAAAATTATGAAGTGTCTGGTTTCCATTGTCCAGTTCTGTAACTTTTTGTAAATGTAGTCATGTCATTTCTTGACAACAGTAGAGATCATTAGTTCATACATTCACCTAAACAGACAATAGCACAAAACCAGTGTCATGCCAATGGACTGGTATTGAAAAAAGAATGGGCTGGAAAAAAGTCATGCAGAGCAGGACAGTGGACTGCAAAGGGTTAATGTCATGCATGTGTACACACACACACACACATAACATGCAACAGTAGAGATCATTAGTTCATACATTCACCTAAACAGACAATAGCACAAAACCAGTGTCATGCCAATGGACTGGTATTGAAAAAAGAATGGGCTGGAAAAAAGTCATGCAGAGCAGGACAGTGGACTGCAAAGGGTTAATGTCATGCATGTGTGCATGTACACACACACACACACACACATAACATGCAAGTACTTATAAGAAGTCCTTGTATCACTACTTGATAGAAGTGGAATTAATTTACTAATGACAATATTCAAAGAATATCATGGAAATAGATATAACATATAGTTAAGTTGGTATTTATTAGTACTGTGGGCAGCTCCCACATCTATGAACCCTGACAAACCAATGATGTACCAAGTGATGTTAGTAATGCTACATAATAATAACACTAGTGGTTATTTGTTGTTTCTTTTTTTATTTGACACAGCAGATCTATGCATGAGTTCACTAATTTATTTAACAAAACTCCCCATTAGTATACAATGAAGTTTAATCTGTCAAGCTTTCATCATATCCAATCAATAAATACATATAACAATTTAGAATCACATACAGACATACATGTTTCAGTTCATAAACGATTATTCTCCTTGTCTATTCAAACTGGGACTAACAAACAGTTCCATCTGTGAGAGGTGCTATGACAAAGATGAAACAGCCTCACATACTCTATGAAGCCATAAGGTTCTACCTTACTTAAAGTTTCATCATCTCGACTTCATTTCATGAGGCCAAGTGACTATCAGAAAGCCTCATTAAGAAAAATACTCTGCTCCATTTGAAGTGTGATTGCTAGAGGTCTAAGCATAGCAAGGGGATGCACAACGGTCAGTAAATCACTAGTGTTCAAAGATTGTTTACCAACTACCCCGTTAATCTATTCTAATCTAATCCTCTGTATCTCATTATGACTAGTGTATTTACATTTGGTTTAAAACTATGTTTATTAGATTTGAGTTAGAAAGGTAAATGTAAATTATTATATTTAATGATAAACTGCGATGAAAGATTATTGGAGAAAACTTCTTTGTGTAACTGAAACCACATGTTATGAGTCTATGTTGGGAGTCTACTGTATGGAAAAGTGAACACAATATTGCATGCAGTTGAAAACCCCAGTCAGATTAACCAGTAAATCTACACTTCAAGAAGCGCCATTGTGAGTGCCTAAGACAAACTTCAAAACCAACTGTGATAACAAAATTTATATAGAGAGCATTAGTCATATCTAAAGTGCATATTGTTAAAATATCTTATGTGACAGTGTTTCTTTATCGTAGTGGTGCGCCTCTGAAGATGATTCTTTTGAATCGAAACATGTAAGGTGAATGAGGGCTGAAGTGTTGTAAACTCGTATGTCACACTGGACTGAACTTTTCATTAGCTACTCCGTTATGGGAGGGCTTGAGACTTTGTTATTAAGTTATACGAGTATTACGATGAGTTCACCAGCCATTACAATTTTTTGTCTAATTAACTAACTCTCTGCTACACTGTGCTCCCCTAGTAACTGACAGTTATGATTCATGAAATTTGTTATTTCATGGAACCGAAGGCTGACTAATATTGCCTCAGAAACTCCCCATTTGACTTGATCCCAACTCTCCTTAATCCAATTTACAATCCTGAAATATATTTTCTCAATATTATTTTCTTGTATGTCTCTCTCCAAAGTGGTCTTTTCCAATTAAGTTTTCTAAACAAATTTTTGCAGGTTTTTCTTTTGCTATTAAAAACAGCGCAGAAGTCAGATGTTTAAAAGAATGTTCATTTCAGACAATCATGTGATCATGGTGCAACGTATGATTGGTTCAGCACAGTTGGGAACAGGTGGTTCTTCAGGTTACCAGTATCTACGCTCCACACTCAGGTAAGAATTCTTTAAACAAAACTAGTTCAATACTTGGTAATAAACTAATCTACTAAAGCGAAGAAATATAAATTCAAACTCATACCATAATATTTTTGTTCTAGTGACCGTTACAAAGTGTTCTTGGATTTGTTCAATTTATCAACATTTCTGATTCCACGTGGATATATACCTCCTCTAACACGGCATATGAAGACCAAGCTGTCCATGTCAAGAGATCTGATAGGAAGCTGGAATGATACTACAGGAAGTGAAGAAATTGATATGGCTCTTGAGAGATCTGTAGAGGCGTCTATATGACACAATTTTAATGTATAGTTCAACAGATGAGCAATTTTGTTGAAGATCAGTTCTACAGTGCTGGATTCAACATGGACTTGGTCTTTACACTTGAATCATTGTCGTAAAATGTGTTCTTTAGGGTGTTTAGAGACTAAAGGAAGACTTCCCTCCATTGGAGAACTGAAAAAAGTGCATTTGCATTATCCAGTGGTGCTGATAGGATAGTAATTAGTAGAAGAAATTAAACCTACTGATGGACCAAAATCATAAGTATACTCACTGCTCATCTTAATCAATTTTATTAAAACTACCAGATTACAAACTCTTTTTGTCCTGGTGTCAAAGTGTAGGTCTACACAAACTGCAGACCCAGTGCCTTAATTTACACTGACAGCCTTGCTCATGACTCAGAATCAGAACAGTTATTGTACTTACAAATGTTTCTTGCTCACAAGTTCTGAAACCTTCATATATGTACTGTATAATGTCTGAACAATATAAGATTAGAATTTATGTCAGCAGGCACAGTGTTTAACCTTAAAACACAAAGATCCTTTTTCATTACTAAGCAATCAGCACTTACATATCCTGAGTCAACCAATGGGTTCCATTTTATATGTTAATAATTAAACAATTTTCACAACACTCATTAGAGAACCTATTAAATGTAGTTTTTTGAAGCTCAGTATGGTGGAAAATCTGTGTAAAATATGAAAACTTGAGGGAAGTACATTAATTTTCCTTAGGATAATGTAAAACAACATGGTGTGCACATGAGATATTTTAATGTGATGATGAAAAACGAAGCACTGTAACATTAAGTGTGAACTTAGTATGATGACATGTTATAAGCACACCTTCTAGCAGTGGCAATGGTAAAAGTTCTTCAGAATTCTACTAACAAACAGCAACAGTAAGTGCTTGAAATACCTGTGTTGTTTAGACATATGTTGGTGCTTAGATTATGTACTGTTGGTAGTACTGTAGGAAAGATAAAGGATGAAATAGAAAAAATAACTCAGAGGCAATAATGACACAGCAGAACATGACATTCAACAGTCATAAACTAGTAATGAACAAACACAGGGAAGGTATAAAAATGACATTCACTTGAAATGAAACAGGATACAGTACTGGTAATTTAAATGTAGTTTTGTTTCTATACTCAAAAATTTTGTAACTCTCTTTTAACTAAACATACATTTTTTTGCTAATACAGCTTAATGTGCAACAGAAGAATATAAAAATATATTCCAAAATTTCACCCCTTTACTAAAACTCATTACAAATCATTCCTCATACTTCTTCCCTGTCCAAACGTATCACATCAGTATCTGTCTCACAATATTTATTATTTTATTATTTACTAGTGAAATTTCCCAGTCTTTGTCTTGGCGTTCTTAAAATAAACTGTCCTGAAATAAGGAGATTGTTTATTTATTAAGATAATCTTAAGAACATATACTCCCTTCTTCCACTATTCTATTATCTGCTATCATATTGCCATGTAGTAAATACTTCATGCATTAAATGACTGATTAAATGATTCAAACTATGAAAAACTAGCGATTGTTGTGAAGAAACCAAACTGAGAGAAAAGGAAATAAATTAAAGGGATTTTTTTTATATAAACTGTACCCAGCAAAGGACTTTGAGCTGCAAAGCTGGGATTCATTTCCCAGCAGGAATATCTGCCTTCACTACCAAACGCAGACAAGCTTTGAAAAACACCCGTCTTCCTGTGTAATGTAGACTAATTTTCTGAAGGCAGAATAACTAGAGCTGACCATTCAACTCCATCAACACCATTAGTTCTGTTCTCATATAAACATACACATTTGTATTCTACCAAACAATATTCTGTCACCTGGTTCCCCAACTCGCACTAATTCCTTCTGACTAAAAATAATACAATCAGTTTTAGAATAAACATATGACTATCAGAGAATAATTCTTACCTCTAATTATTACACAGACATGTTCCATGTATGAGTTGATTACCAGTTATCAAGTGATAAAGTTACATAATATTTGTGGTATTAAAAATACTGTAATGGATTTGAACAACGTGCTGCCGGGCAACATGGTCTGACACACAACAATGGAGGAAGCTGTGCTTTCTGTAGATCTGACCAATGCACAAATAGACTGGCTGGATAGTGATCACGTGATATGTGTTTACTGCAGGCCCATGTCCATTCTGCGGCTATATAAGTGACAGAATTCATTCAGGGCAGTTATGTGTGAATAGTAGTGACAGAAGAAATACAAACAAGAGGATAGTAGCAAGCTGGAGGAGTATAGCAGTTATGAGTTACAAGCAGTAGTAGCAGCAGAAGCACGCAAACAAGAAAGCGAGTCAGTTCTCAGTAGGATATGGCCACAAGAAGTTCATAGTTGACGAAGAATTAGAAGACAGCCTGTGAAGACTTAACATGTGATTTGAAGACTTTATGTGTGCTGTAGCACAGTGCTACATAATAATATGAAATAATAATGCATTCTAAATATTAATAATATAAATAAAAATATATCTAAAAATAGTATTCTGCTAACCTGAACACTCCACAACGATCAGTAGATATCCTTAAACAGCTTAATCCTAAGTCTGTAACCAAGATTTTGGGCTCACCTCACAACTGGCTGACCCCCATGGATGAATCCTGGAAATGCCTATGGCTTAAAATAGTCCACAGTTGCTTCATTCCACATCATTTCCAATTCATCATTCATTCATAAAAATATTATTCCATGCTACAAGGTCCAAACTACTGGAACGAATTAAACAACACTCAGACAACTACTAAAACTAAAAACACGCTTCCCGGTACTTTCATGCTCGGTTTCAGCATCGAGGTTGAAACATAAGGCACACTGACAGATGTGCAATTTTCGGCAAGCCTGCTAGTATGCATTCATGATCTTCCGGTGTGTGTACTGGATGAGAAAAGTCCTGCCTATTTCATTATAGCAGAAAAGAGCAACAGCACTATCGCACCACGGTTAAACTGGCCTTGACATTCAATTCATACTTGATATAAACTAACATCTGACTGCTGGATTTTCTCACCTAATGGTGTGATGTACAATGATGGTACAAGATTTGAGGTTCCCACCGCAACGAAGATTTGTATTGTGGTCATCTGTTATGACACCATATGGTTGTCCAATAGAAAGGAACTAAAGTTCAGAGCAAAACAGTGCTTCACTTCAGCTGACGATGGAGGCAGTGTATTCCTATGAAACACTGGCACCCACCTGCCAGATTACTACACAATTCCGTAAACCAGATAACAATATGACAAAAGATTTCAAACAGGGTCTTCTCACAACACGAATATTGTCGTCAGCACGGGGAAAACAAATTATTGTTCTTTTTTTTATATTGCTAGTGGGGTAGGAATAAGTCCCTTGTACTGCAGCCACTTCTGGCCTATTGTACCAGCCCCAGATGATAGCTGAGGGTGATTGTGGAGCAATTGGTGGAATGAAGATTGGGAGGAGAAACCGAAGTACTTGGAGAAAACCTGCCCCAGCGCCACTTTGTACACCACAAATCCCACTTGACCAGACCGGTATCGAACCCGGGCCGCCAGCGACTAACCGCTTGAGCTACAGCACGGCCCAAACTATTCTGTTACTATGTGATCTCTTGGTCATCGCAAAATTATGTGCAAAGCAGTAAGAATGTTCAACAGCTATAACTTCCAACAAGATCCATGCTTATGCAGTCTAATTTTCTTCAAAATTTCAACCTTTCCTTTAAAAAATATTCATCATGAGTCGGCCACTGACCCATGCTTTGCCTTCAGTCCAGATTTGTGAACGGACCACGGTTTCAAGTTGCTTCAGCGTCCGCGTTGTTGACCGGAAAGGCACACCGATTTTCTTAATAAAAACTGGAAAGGTCTGCTGTTGTGCGAGTACAGTTTCAGAAAGACATTTTTTCTTTAATTATTATTTTGCTGCTGGCCCGCGAGTAGGATTCTTCTTAGGAAGAGCTGGCCCCCTCTCTGTGGTGGTCGGGAGCAAGGGCTTCAGTATGCAGACCTCGAGCTTCTGGCTTAGCGGGCTGACGTTGAGTGCCAGCGTCGTCTGTAACGTCTATAAGGTCTGTAATGAACTAAAGAAGTTCGGCATTCTAAGTGTAAGCAGTCAAGGACGTCAAGGAGTACTTGGTAGGTCCATTTGCTTGATAGAAGCTGTCAGATGGCTACTTTCATCTTCTCTGCACCTTTCATATTACCAGTTCACACCATATTGTTAGTTTCGAGGAACTAAGGAAAACGAAATCGATCCGCGAATTCGCTTTCGGCGAGCATGACAGAATAAACGCCGCAATACGCTCAGAGAAAATCATCACGATCACTTCGAAATTTGACCTCCACCGTACTTGGCTGAAGTGATGCATACCATGGAAATGTGATGAAAAACCCAGAATTTTATTTAAGTGCGTTTTTTAAAACAATAACGTGCCACGACACATGGGTTGATATCCATTGCTCTGTTATCTTCCGAACGAATTAAGCGATCAAAATCTTCCGCTTGTCTAGCGTAATGTGAAATATATATGTATATATAAACATATTTGATTATTTGTAACAATTTGAAGTATGTGATAGGTCGCAAGTAATTTTTCGATATTATAACTTGTATTCGATTTTGTCCTGTGAGCATCGATTGTTCACCAGCCGGATGTAGCCATATTAGCCATACTTATTATCAAATATGGCGTTGTGGGTAGTGCGGAATTGTCGTATTGCGAATTTTTATCGCAAAAGTGCCTTTTGTACAAAAGGCAGAGCACATATAAACACAAGAATTGTAGATGTGTATAAATTAGAACCGGTTGGATCGCATTTGTCAATTAAGGTTACTGGTATAACATTTTCATTCTGGGCGTTGAAATTGGTCCACGCTTATTGGTACCACCAAACTGAAGGCTTNCATCGTTTTTTAGTTAAAAGTATTTTAGATTTTGATAGAAAGTTGCGGCATAAGTTACATTTGCATGTAATAATGACGTAGTTGATTTGTTTTCGACGAGAAGGTTAAGTATGAAGATTGAGCAGTTGTGCCCAGATGTAGTAAGTGATGTGATGTAAAAAGGCAACTGGTTTATTTCAGGGCTGGGTGAAAGCTATGAGGAAGATGAAGGACATTGTATTTATCGATATAATTGATGGTTCCTGCTTAGAAGGGCTGCAAGTTTTGATTTCTAAATCTAAACAACCCAAAACATTGACATATGGTGCTGCAGTTGAAGCAGCAGGTTCCCTTCAGATGAATAAAAATGGACAGTTGGAGTTGGCAGCTGAGGATTTAACTGTAGTTGGGCCATGTATTGTGATAGATGGTTACCCATTTGCTCCTAGAAAGTCGTATTCCCCAGATTATGTGCGGCAGTTTTTGCACTTACGACCCAGGACAAGCACTTTCGGGGCTTTATTAAGAGTTCGAGATGCAGCATCACATGCTATTAATGAACATTTTCGTAATAATGGGTATATACACATACATACACCAATTTTAACATCAAATGACAGTGAAGGAGCAGGTGAAATCTTTAGAGTGATTCCTGATAATGAAAATTTGGTTAAAGAAATGGCAAAAGATGGAATGTCATTTGATGAAGCATATTTTGACTCCAAGACCTACCTTACTGTTTCAGGACAACTGCATTTAGAGGCTGTTGTTAGGTAATTATTCTTATTAGCTTAATTTTAAAAAGTAGTCAGAATCATTCTGTAATGATCATATTTTCTGTTCTTATGAATCATGTTAAATTAATTGGTTTTCAGAGGCCTGAGTAAGGTTTACACATTTGGGCCAACATTCCGGGCAGAGAACTCTCGTTCTCGACTGCATTTAGCTGAATTCTACATGGTAGAAGCAGAAACAGCTTTTATTGAATCACTAGAGGAACTCGTGAAAGTGATGGAAAATTTGATAAAAGATGTTACAAGCAAAATTGTGGGAAAGTGTACTGATGATGTTCGAACACTGCGTTCAGCAGCTGGAAATGAAGACTCATTATTATCTGTTCTTGAGAAACCTTTTGAAGTCATGACATATGAAGAGGCAATTGACATCTTAGATAGGCATTCAGGAAATTTTGTTTCACAGGTAGAGAGGGGGCAAGGGTTTGGGAAAGAACATGAACTTTATCTTGTGAAACATGCTGGTGGTTGCCCTGTCTTTGTAGTAGACTGGCCTCATGACATCAAGCCATTCTATATGAAACAGAGCTTACAAGATGTCTCAAAGGTATTTAAAGTAATTAGATTAAGATAATTTAACAATAGCAGTATTCATAATGTGATCTTCTGTGTTATGACATTCTATTGGAGTCAGTGTGTTCCATAAAAATGGTGGTGACCCACTTATCAGATTACAGAGTGTCAAAACCCTGATCAGTACAGTATAAGAACAAAAACCTCAAATCTCAATTTTAATTTCATGAAGTACATTTTGCCCAGAAGAATAATTATGGAGGAAGTTTGCTCAGCAGTGCCAGCATTTGAATTGAATGTGTATTCTGGTTAATGAACTAAAAAATGTAGGCAGAAGTTGTGCAAATAAGCAGGGTCTTTATTCTGGCTGTATGCAGTTTTATATGACCACCTCTATGGTGTAGTGATCAGAGTTTCTGGCTACAGATCCAGAGGTCCCGGGTTCAATTCCCGGTGCTGCCAGATTTTCTGAAAAAATAGTGGGTCTGGAATGTCCACTCACAACTCGTGAGCATAATTGAGGAGCTACTTGAATGGAAAAGTAGCAGCTCCAGTCTAGAAAACTGAGATCAACAGCTGTGGGGCACTGTGCTACAAGCTTGAAGGTTTCGGGATCGAATCCCGATGAGGTGGATTTTTTTTTTTCAATTTACCTACTCCTTCCAGCTGCACTATGGCCCTGGGGTCAATTCAGCCTCTTAACAGAAATGAGTACCAGGAATGTTCTTGGAATATTCTTTGGGGTAAAGGGCGGTTGGTGTGTAGGGCTGACAGCCTTGCTGCCATCTATGAGCCAATTTTCTAGAAAATGTGGGAACCTCAACATCTCACAACCTTATGGACCTCCACAGCCTGTTACAGGGATACCTTTACTTGTACTTACTGCAGATCCATTGCGCTGACCGTGAACCACCCTCTCTATCTGCAAAAGTTGGCACTAACTTCTCCAACAAGCGGTTGTCACTCAGTATAGCTTACCAGCTCTATTTTTCCTCTCATAAAGAAACCAACATTGGTGGGGAATAAAAATCTGCCAGTTCAAGTGAAGACGCTATAGAAATTTAAATGATTCAGCTTTTCATTTGAAATGTATAGTTTTTTTGACAAACCCTAAGGCAGACCACACACTGGCATGCATTGAGACATGTAACATTCAAGACTTGGTATCTGCGATATGACACAAAGAAAGGAGCACATTTGAAAAAAACTGCCACACAGTGGTCTGAGTCATGATGATGTCAGCGTTATGCTGACGAATCATGAATGAAGCAAGACTGCATCTTTTGTCTCGTGTCTTGATGCTTGTCTTGATGCAGTTGATGTGCGATCGCCCTGAAAGGTGTTTGAGCCACCACCTTCATTATGTCTAGAGTGCAGGCTTATATCTTTCAAGACAGGTAAGTACCACATAACAGTCATGTTTGCTGTCCATAACTTCGTCCAGTGTGATTAATTCATATTGTGATTTCCAGGAAAATATCATTAGTTGCCAAGCTCATATAGAATGCTTTGTTGTAAATAACTGCAAGAATTATCCAATGTTTGCAGAAATTTAATGCCCTTCTGTATGCTGTAATACTTCTGTAGGTTTGCCTTTTTTGTTTAGAATTTACCAACTTCAAATACACTGTGTAACAAAAATTCCTTGTCACATTGAATCTGTGGCTGTAGTACCATGTTCTGAAACAAATTAACTGTATTTTTCTTCAGGTTAGATATGGAGAGAGTGTGTTAAGAAATCATACAAGATTGACTTATTCTGAGAATTTTAGTAATTCATAGCAATAGGGAAATTTCATTTCATTTTTCTGACAGCATTTATAAAATGTGTAGGAATCACATAATGAGGATGAAATGTGTCTGAAGTTTGAATAGGGTGTATTCTTGATTATCTAAATTCTTATGATGTTGTATGATACTGAAGAATTAGTGGGTTTTTGGGCTCTGTCCGTTATTTGGTATTCTAAAGAACACATCATTTAAGAAACTGGATTTGTTTCTGCCCGGTGATTAAGATTAGCTCTTTCTACTGGACTCCACAGAGTGGGTGTCCCCCAC
>NW_019731591.1:110249-169603 GCF_002891405.2 Cryptotermes secundus
ATGTCATAATCATCTTTAATGTCATTTCCAAGCATTCACTTATGCTAATCAAATGTCTGCACATATATATAGAACTTTCATCATACATTTGTACAGCACACCACATAATTTCACATTACGGAGCACAATCCAGACAGTTCTGATCCTTTCACCACTGGTGGCAGTACTGTGAGGTTTCTTCCCACCAATCTAGGTTTCAGTTGCACAGGTTCAACACCAGGTGGAGGAGGTTCCTCCCCATCTTCCCCACCTGCTGCTTCCTCCCCACATTCTTTGGTGGCCTCAGCAAGTACTGGACCATGTCCATTATCAGTACTTTGATCTGTGGGCAAAATTTCTACATCTCCCTCGCTTTGGGATTCCTTGGCAATCACAGAAGGAAGGGTTGTAATGTTTATTTTAATCTTACCAGGGATAGGGCCAGATGTGATTTGTGGAGAATCTTCAAATTTAACATTGCCATCAATAGAACATGCTACAGCCGCATATGTTGTGTCAACAGCTGGGGCAGCAGGCTTGACGTCTTCCTCCCCTCCAGTTCCTTCCTCAGTTTCCTTATCTTCTGACTCAATCTTGATCTCAGTTTCAGGTTCTTTATCTTCAGTTTCCATGGGTTCCTCTTTTACTGGAGTTGCATCCAATGGAGGTTCAAGTTTTACGTCCTTTAGCGGGTCTTCAATGTCACCCACCTTTTCATCAGCATTTCCTTCTTCAGTTTTAACTTCCTGATCTAAAAAAGAAATGTAAATTACATCAGAAGAGTTTTATTTTTGGAAGAAATATGAAAAACTGAAATTACAATGAGAATTCAAGCCCATCTCTTTCAGTTGAGCACAATCAATGACCCACAACAAACCTTACCTATACTATGGAGAGATTGTCAGGGCAAGACAGAATGGTGATAGTTATGTAAAGACTTGGAAGGAAAGAGTGCACACAAGGTGCTATCGGTAAGTTTCAAGATTGCTGTTGTAACTGCCTTGATGAAAAAAGAGAGGGTAGGCCAAGGCCACATTTCTGCAAGCCTATTGTGTCAGTCTGCTACGTGACAATGCACTGTTTTTATGTGGGTGTTTTTTTTTTACTTAAAATTGAGCAATGTGTCTGCATCAAGTTTCACATGAAGCTCGGTAGATCCACTTATCAAAACCCATGAAATGCTCTGTGAGGCTTTTGGAGAACATTCTTTTTTATCTCTTAGGATCATAGTGGGTGACTTAACATTGGATTTACAGTTATGATCAAGCAACAATCGTTAAGAGTGGAAGAGCCCACAATCACCAAGAGCAAAACAGGCATGGTAGGTCTGGAGTTCAACAAAGAGCGCCCATTGTTTCTTTTTTCAACATGAAGGGGATTGTTCACCATGAATTTTTCTCCTAACACTACAGTCAACTCTGACTATTCCTGTGAAACTTAGAGACATTTTAGAGAAAATGTGTGACAAAAAAAACTGGAACTTTGGTGCGACCATAACTTGCTCCATCACGACAACATGGTTATCATTCCCCCACCCTCCCTACTCTGCAGACTTGGCCACCTGCGATTTCATTTTTGNACTTTTATCAATCTCACATTTAAATTTTTTTTGTGTACAATCTCTGAGCTTCATATTTCCACTGTGATCATCATTAAATCATGCAAGAAGACACAGAAAATGAAAATTAATGCTGAACTTGGTATTTTGTACCACAGAAGTGATTGCAGCTAGTAAATACTTAACTGCTATTAAATTATCTGGCAGAAAGCTGGACCAATATCAGTAAAATACATATAATTTGCGGAAATATCTGTGTGACACTATCTTCTTTACGCTAAAATTTATGTTTTGTACTCTGCAAAACAGTGACTTGAATATTAATGTTGCCTGGGATATGGTGCCAGTAATGTGGTAGAAGGGTGCCAATGTTTGGAGGAACTATATTCACTCCTCTGTCCTGCAGAGGAAAAGCACGGTCCTTTAATATGGCACTTTCTACCACAGTATGTGGTACTGCATCCTAGAAAGCAACGATCTTCATATTCACCAATGTGAAAATCTCAGAATGCTTCTGCCTTTGTACCACACATTACACAACAAAATTCCCTTTTAAAGAATTTCTAAGGGATTAAACAGAGGAAATTCACCATTCAGCTATTTGGTCTGGCACCACAGGAACTGAACACTAAATGTTGGGTTGCATGCACAAAGCTCTCTCAATAGGTTACTCCTGAATTACCTTAAAGGTAAGAGAGAAAAATAAATGACTACTTTAACACTGTCAAAAGTCAGTGGGATAAGGAGATGGCTTTTCATCAGATAATTCTTCTGGAAATAATCCCACCCCCTATATCCGAAAATCTTAATTGCCAGTAGTTAAAGAATCAATGCTGATTTCTTGGGAACAGTAAAAGAAACAATCAAGACCTGCTATTGTGCAGGAAAGATACCACAGGTGTCAGCAGTCTATTACAGTTATAAAACAAACCAGTTTAATGGATGAGTAACATAATAATGGATTCTATACTAATATATTCACAACTTATATCTGACACATGATTAAGTTATATTTAAGACAGCTAAAAAGATTCATATTAAAATTTTGGGCACCTAAGCCCTATAAATTAAATCATGCTAATACACTCTTATCAGTTCTACAAAATGTTTTTTTATGTTACATTACATCCATACAAGATATCAAAGTTTCCATTTAGTTGTTTTTTTGTTTTTTTTTTTTTCATTTTCTGACAATTCAAATACTGGAATTAAGCTGTATGTCTTCATACTAATGTGAAGTGACACCTGACATATATTATTGCACTTAACTTACCATTCATTGATTCCTCTTTGTTCTCATGTGGAACTGAGGTATTCATCATTTCTACATCACCCTCTTCTTTGTTTTCCATCTCATTGCCTGTATTAGTTTCCTCCTCTTCATCTTTAGTATCTTCGGTGGCATACTGTTCTTCTAGTGACATCTCAAGCGAACCCTACAATATAAAATATATTTATATTACCAAAACCCTCATGAACAGGTGTCTGAATAATAATTATACAGCATTTAAAAATGTAATAATAATTTCTCCATTATTCTTTTAGTGTGAATGAAGTATATTAGTATGTTAAGAAAGTCAGCATACCAAAAGAAAATGTGAATTATGCGACAAAAATTCAGTTTCACTATGTTACACCACTCACTCACTCGCTCACTCATGGAACTGAGATGTTCCTGAGAAGCTGCCAACTGTGTAGCTACTCAAGAACTTCCCAGCATTTTATGGAACCCGAAGGTTCATTACCCTTTTCATAAGAGCTCTTGACTGGTCCCTATCCTGAACCAGATCAATCCCAACCTATCTCCAAGATCCATTTTAATATAGTCCACCCACCTACATCTTGGTCTTCCTAGTGGTCTCTTTCCTTTAGGCTTTCCCACCAATATCCTATATGCATTTGTCTTTGCCCCATTCGTGCTACATGCCCTGCCAATCTCATCCACCTTGACTTTATCATTCTAATTATACTTGGTGAAGAGTACAGGTTATGAAGCCCCAATTATGCAGTTTTAACAGCATCCCATCACTTTGTCTCCCTTCGATCAAAGATTCTCCTCAGCACCCCGTTCTTACAAAGCCAGGACAGTGTAGTTGGTATAGCAACTGGCTACGGGCTGGATGACTGAGGGGTCAGAATTTGCGTCCCAGTGGGGATTTCACGTCTCCATGTCAGCCAGACCGGCTCTGGGGTCCACTTAAAACTCCTATCCAATGGGTACCAGGGGGTAAAGCGGCAGGGGCGTGAAACTGACCACTCACCTTCAGCTAGTGGATCTATACATCCACTCCCCCACATACCTTCAAGGCATAGTGCTTAATTAGCTAAACACAGGGACACTTTAGTTTTCCTTTACCTGTTCTTAAACACACTGAGCCTATGTTCCTCCCTTAATGTCTGAGACCAAATTTCACACCTATACAGAACCATGGACAAAATTATAGTTTTCTATACTCTAATTTTTATGTTTTTAGACAGCAGATGAAAACACAAAAGATTATGGACCAAATGGTAGCAAGCATTACCAGAATTCAGTCTCCTCTTAATTTCCTCCTGAATCAGCTTTTGATTTGTTATAGTCATTACCAATTATCTAAACAGTTCCACATTTTCGAAACATCTGTTAGCTATCTTTATGTCACCATTTTGCCCTGCATTCTGGTGATGAGACAGCAACATATCTATGTTACACCATACAAAAAGTTGCCAAAATAATATGAAAGTATATTTGAAAAAGTTAAAAATTTCTTTAGAACTGGCTGTATGTATGTTGTGATTGATTTAACCAGCAACTCTATTTTCTCAAATAATTCTGCATCCATGAATATGATGTGGACCCCATTTCTTAAGGAGGATGGAGGGATGTGACAGGATGTCTGTTTCCACTACATTACATGTCATAAGCATAAATAACAGAACAGTTCCTCTACATATTAGATTACTGGAGCCTGTATCAAAATTGATTTCAGACCTTTAATCATTGTCAAATTTATAAATAATTTGTACTGAACAAAAATTCATAAAACCAGAAATCTGAACCAGAATTCATGACACTCACAAATCCTAAAGAAATGCATCCATAGCACAACAATTCTGTGTTCAACCCTCTTACTGCATCTAGATTTTCTATTCATGAATGCAAGCGCTTCCAATGTAAAATCAGTTCAGTGATTCTCAGTTGAGGTGATACCATAAAAGTAACTTTTAATTATCTTCAAAACTGTAAAATTAAGAAAGAATATGCTGGGCATGAAATATGTATTTAATTTTCCTTAATTTCTGTCGACAAATGTACATCTTAATGAAAAGCCAAAATTCGAATTTGTACACGAACTTTAGTGAAATTTCCCAATATTAAATAAAAGAAATTTAAGAACCCTTGAGCCACTACATGCACTGCAAGCAGCTGGAGGAGAAATAATGTGAACCTAATGGGCACACTTTTGCAACTTACTGTGAACATGGGGGGGGGGGGAACACACAAAATAACAATTACTACTACTACCCCACCTGTGTGTAAATGTCAGTATGTTCCACGATTATATGATAATGAATCCATTCCTGTAATTACATTATATTAACCTTACATGACCAGAGTAGCGATTCTAAATCTCTTTAAGTTCTATGGTATTCTACTTTGGGTGTAAAAGATTATCATCTGGGAATACCTCTAATCAAGAGTAACGGTATTAGTAGTGAAAAATGCAATGCTTAGCCAGGTGGACCACATATATGTGCCACTGCAAAAGGTGATGCATGTAAAGGTGTTCTGATTTTCACATGCAAACGCCTCTATATACACTTTTTAGGAGGCAAGAATATGATGTCTAAAGAATTACATTATTATGATTTCCAACTTTCATCATCACCTCAGAGACATGTGATACAGAAAATGGTGATAAGATTCTGTTTTTAATACCTCTGACAGGATAATGATAGACTGACATAGCTGAATTTTGGATGAAATAAAATTATGATTTTTAAGTTATATATGTAAGTACAATAATTTAAAATATAAATAAAGGCCAAATATACTGTTCAACCTTTATCACAAGGGCATCACACAATCTGCCAGCACATGCACTCGTTCAGGAGGTCTAGTGCTAAATTTTTTACAATATAAATTCCATTACTTTGATAAAATGGTAAATCAGTCCCTTAACTAATTAAGTGCTACACCACAAAAAGGTATTGGGGAGTGTATGTACAGATCCACATAATCTTAACCTCAGCACTAATTACAGGTCAGTGGTCAGCTTCACACCTTGGCCATTTTACACCCAGGGAAAAAGAGCCCCCAGTACCCAGTGGATAGGAGGCTGGTTGGGCCCCAGAGCCAGTCTGGACAATGTGGTGGAGAAAAATCTTGCCCTTATTGAGACTTAAACTCTAACCCCTCAGCTGTCTAGCCTGTAACTAGTTGCTACACTGTGTTATCCTGACTCATAAAAGTCAATTATGGCAAAGTATAAATCGAGTCACCAACACCATAGTAGCAGGAGATTTAAACTGATGGATGAAGATTAAGGTTGAATTAGGAATTTCCCAATTTCAAAATTCCTAAACTAATGAAAGATCCAATATCAGAATAAACATCTCAAATACTGACACAGAATTCCATATAAATTGACATCGTATTATTTATAGGTTAATCCAGTTTAGGGCATATTATATTACCCCAACATTCAGACGTGCATTTAAAGGCAATAGAATAAAGTCTTTAAAAGTAAGTGTAACATTATAATGAATATGCTAACCTTGTAATCATCATAGCAAAGAGGGTGATATGTTTTTCCGTCTACCCTCAATGCTGAACGTAAGTGCCACTCTTCTCTTTCTTCATTATAAAATTGTTCAAATTTGTCATGGCATACAGCACAAAATGTGTCGTCAGGATTTTCTCCAGCGCAAACACTGGGAACTTCTTGTATCTCTTTTTCTTCACCTTCTGCAGCCTGCTGGGTTTCAAACCAGCTTTGTGCTGAAAATAAAGAATTACATACCAACATTATAATACTTTTTGATATGTAATAATGCAAGTTGATGCATGTTCCATCATTTTCTTTTAGTCTATCTCCCTCTCATCTTAACAGTCGTCACCTGCACAGACGAAGCGTTAAATTCCCTATCTTCAGCTGCAGCTCCTTACTGCTATGGCCAGGTCTCAGTGCTGGTAGTGTGATAACATGGTTTAAACCTAGACGTCACTAATAATAAAGAACAGAAACCAGCATGAAGCGGGTAGCAAACAGTTCTAACTGATTCATGCTAGCTTCTTCCTTGCTTTATTTTCTGACCCCGAAGATGGAGGCAACACATTCTTTCAGAAAGTGGGTTGACTTTCGATGGACTACGTGGTATACTTGCCTCCCAGAAGATAGGACTCTTTATGAAAACTATGATCTTGTGGGTTGTAATGCAATGTGGTTTGTGTCAGAAGAACAGACTGCTTCCAACTTCAGGATCAAAGCAAGAAACAAGCATAAGCAGGCAGCAAGCTCAGTCGTTGCTTTCTTGCATGACTCACTCTTCAACCCAGAAGACGGAGAGCAGTGTGTTCCTCTAAAACACTGAGCTTTCCCTGAACTGCAGGGTTACAACCCAGAAGACCAAAAATGTTATCTGATTGCTTAAATTCTCTTTTACACAACCTACTTTCCGCTGAAATTACTGTACTGGCCTTTTTGTACTAATGACTTTTCTAATGAAGGTCACCATAAAAACTAGTTCTGTCAGTTATAGGCATTCCAGAAGTGAAGCACAAGCATGCAATATATCATTCAACTGAAATGAAAGTAAAGTAGTCAACAGTTTGAATGAGTCATTTATTAAACTACTTTTAGTTGATCTGTACCCATCACTAAGTCAGAGGCTAGGAAGCAGCAGAAGCTGGATGATGTTTTTTTAAAAGAAATCATGGCCAGCAGATTCACCAAACACCTCTATAGAGAAATTTTACCATTAGTGATCACAAATGCAAAACTTCAGATTGCTGATTGCTTCAATCAATCCAATCCCCTTCTCTCCCAATGCAATAACTTGCTTCATCATCAACAGAAGCAACCTTCACTCCATATACCTCAACGATTCACCCATCAGAGCACACACCTATCCATTTAACAGGCCATCTACCATGATAACAGTGAATGTTAAATGTTATTTTATTATTAATATAACCTGTTTCTGCCATATAAAAATTATTAAACAGTGTTTAAAATACATGAATATATTTCTTGGAGGGTGGGGGGGAGAGAGAGGACTACGCCTCAGGACAAATGGGCAAGTGGTGCAGGTTTTTTGCACCTATTTAGAGCACATTATGTCATCCTATTTCTCTACAATGTTCAGAATTTTTTTTTTTTCCAAAGTAAATAACTATAAACATAACTTATTCATACTGGAATTATAAATGCTATTACTATAAGAAAGAGGATGTATTATACAGCACAAGACAATCAATCTTGTTGGCCAAGAGTACTCTCCTACCTTTGCATGTCTCAGACATTTTCATTTATTCTTATAGGGAAACTGTATTCAATTTATGTTATATCACCCCTACTACAATTTTTTTTTTTATTTCTGAACACAAATGTTGCATAAATCAAGGACTTATAGCTTGCTATGTTACCACTTTCCATGAATAACACACTATTAGGATATATTGGGAGCATGGAGAGGCTCTAAGCTGAACAAAAATGCCTATTTTTTTGGCTTCATGACCTGGCAACCTTCGCCCCATCCTCAAATTCATTAGATACAAATTGCATATCATACCTCTCTCCTCCAAGTCTTCAATTTCTTCAAACTGGATCCAATCTGAGACATCATAATACCACTTTCTACTCTGAGCTTTGCGAGTATTGTCCTTGTCACGCCTGTTTTGCCGGAAATGCCAATCTAAATGTTGGCTGTACTTCATAGTCTGTTCCGGAGGGAAACGTACCCCACAGGAACTACACTGAATACCAGAGTATAGGATAGCCACTACACCAGGCTGACGTCTAGAAGTAAGACAATGATAACAACAGAGTTAATAATAATACAAAACCAATCAAGAAAGCAGAATTCAGAACCTGATGCTTATAACAATTTAAGTCTACTGCATATCAGTCATTCAGCAACATAACTGTTTCAAAATGAGGACATAACAAGTTTAAATGGTAAATACTTACAATTTCAATGTTTCAGGCTGCCCGAAGTCAACGGCCTTTATAGACTTTGCTTCTTCCTCCTTTTTGCTATCTGCATCAGATTTTGCGGCCTGTGGAACAATTCCCGTTGCCACCAGCCTCTGAAATAGCTCAGCTACATTTATTTCAGCAGGAAGGAATGGGATGTTGCTTAGCCCAGCACCATGTAATTGTGCCTCTGGAACACCTATCACACAAACATTTTAAATTACCACAAACTGATTTAAAATTACCACATACCGACTGTCAGCACAGTAACAATTGTGTCACAGGGTGGTGTGACCATGTTGCTGTACATACCAGGTACTGAGTCTGGAACCTGAGTGGGCAGTTCCTGGGGACCTGGCTGACCATCTTGAGAGCTCTGTTCCACCTGGTAACCAAAACCTGATGCTGGTGCCATCATAGTTGGCATCAAGCTCATCAACATTTCCAGTGGCAATTGGCTCTCTAAGGCATAAATGAAACAATATTTCAAGATAAAGAAAGCAATCTTCTGGGATGTGGTGCCGTGTAGATATTGTGTTAACCAATGTTTCGGAGCACATGCTCATGTTGGTTCTCAGCTCATGGTTTCCTTTCTTCTTCTACCCTGAAGATGGAGGCGATACGCTCCTCTGAAACGTCAGTTAACACAATATCTACATGACACCACATCCCAGAAGATGGCTTTCTTCATAGTCACCGCTGTGAAAATATCAAATCTTTCATAACATTTCAAGACGCCCTACGTATGGGGAAGAATTGTCATCCAAACTATAAAGTCCTATTAAATAAGCAGTATAATGATAAATGTTCCCCATCTCATGTATTCATCTATATGGATTCTTAATATCTGAGAAAAAGTGAAAGATGTGAATGACATGAAAATTATTTATGATAGGGTGGTACGTGCAATTTCTTGCATAGGCAGAAGTGTTTGATTATGGTATTTTCAGTATGAAAAGAATGCAGGATATATGCCAGTAAATAAGAGAACTTACAAGATGAACACACCAATGATAGATTATTATTTTAAGATCGTTTGTTTCTTTGGTTATTTGGTTATGCTGATCAGTATATAGAAATTATGTATGTCTGAATGTAAGAGGGTTGGTACAATGATACACTGATTTATATGACTGAATAACTTAATAAAATGATCTCCTACATGATACACCAACACAATTCACAGTAACTTTGATGCACTGAAACAGTCAACTTACGTGGTCTATGTTTTTGTTGTTGAATAGGAACAGGTCCTTTCACTGCATTATCTCCATGGAAGTGTCCTGGTGAGTTTGTTACATGTTCAGTCTCATGAGGTAAATCTCGGTCCCTGTTTGCACCAAACTGTTTTCTCAGACCTCGTCCACCTAAACTGCCAGTAGCTCCTGAAGAACACACATACAGTGATTTTTCATTATTTACCTGTAGTTTATTTAACTACACTGTCAGTGACTTGGACTATATGATGTTGAATGATTGGATGATAGTAAATAATGAACTGTGGAAGGAAGTTACCATGCCATAATTTAAAGTAATATCCATCACTGGTCTAGAGTGACTGAATAAAATCATGACGAATCTTGGTTGGGATCGAGTCTGTTACCATTTGAGCAAAATCTGCTCAGTGAAAATATAATGAATCTTCATTATTACAACAGCTAGCAAAAGAGTTTGGAAAAGTTACCAAGCAGCCATGAGAGCAAGAAAACATGTGAAATCTTAATAATTTATGCACAATAAGAGTATTTAGACTAACAACAGCATATAAGGATATGTTCCTAGATTAGCACAAAACAAGTACTTACCTACAACAGGTAATACAGGCTCATGTCCTTGTGAGAATCTGCTGGATGCATCATTAGAATCATCTCCACCAAAGGTAACGGTTTCACTGTTTTCGTTCTTCGGCCGAGGAGGTGATGGCAAACGACCACCTTCCATATTAACAATGCTGACATATCCAGGCCTGATACCACGCGGTAACACGGTGAAACGTATAAAGTGCTTCTTGCCACGAACAATAATGGGTTTTGGAAGTCCACCAAATTCAACTTTGATAGGCTGTCCATTAATTAACACAGTCGACAAAGCTTCGACAAAATGAAGTACGTGGGGTTTATTCTCAATGTCAAATCTGAAAACACAACAAAAGAAAATGCTAGTTGGTTAGTGTATAACAGCATGCACAACACCATTGCATTTATTTGCATACTTTATGTACTGCATCCCAGAGTTCTTGAATTATTGGGCTTTTGGACTTTGTCCAAACCATCGTCAGAAGCCTTTATAATGTACAAGAATTCTTGGGGTTCTAAAACTGGGGTATTTGGACTATGCATGAAACTTTCCAAGAAAGTTAAATTTATGGGAAACATTAAGCTCAGCTTAAGAAATGTAAATAATACAATGATAAAGTTACTGTTTCACAACCATCACTTAAGAGTTTGAAGCTTACAGACTAACCGCAAAAAGAAATATGGACCACATGCTGAATGACAACAACACATACAATATTTTAAGAACCCATACATTTTCACCACAATTGCATTCATAATCATGGAAAAGGGAATAAAAAATTAACGTACTTTCACATAAATAAGGAATGCATACTTAATAAGGTAACACAAATTAAAAAGTAAGCAGAGTATTTAATAATTTTATATCCCTAGCTCTTCAGGAAGTGGTTATATCAACAAATTTTCAGATTTCAAATCTTCGATTATCTAGGAAGCGGAGGCGTGCCTGCCTGTCTGCCCCCCCCCTCCATTTTTCAACGATTACCTAAATTTTGATAACAGGGCAAATCCATTCTTTTCTCATATATCAAACACAGTTTGTATGTTTGCTTGTGACATCTGCACTCAAGGGCACAGTAGTACCTCTCAAATGTCTGGCAATGATGTTAATCACTAAAGAGCATTTATTACTAATCACTTGGTAACATACTGTAGTATGATGGCTGAATAGCCAAATGATGGTATATGTAGATGTGTCTAGTCACTAACACATGACAATATGTAATTATTTCCACACCTGTAATTTCAAGTATCAAAGCCAATGCATGTGTATATATGTCTGTTCAGGTTCATAGGACATGGACCTTGATGAAGATGTTGAAAGTACCCCCCAAAATCCAAGCAACCAGAATTCTCATGGAACCAGCAAAAATTTTGAAGAAAATATACCACCATTTTTAAAAATTTACTTTAAAAATAAATTTGCAAGGTGCATATGTTCACCAGCCATGCAGCAGCCATTCGGCACACATTTTGTCAAATGTAAGGAAAATGTGATGCCATGTAGTCTAAGTAATGTCTTTCAATAGAGTTTGTTTTGCCAATAATATAATGAAACAAAATTTGAAATCACAATTAATGTATCTAATTTATTTCATTATCAGACATACTTATATGGTGACTTCATATTTTATTATGTCTATTTGAAATTAAATTAATTAATTAAATTTAAAAATAAATTTCCAAGGTGCATATGTTCACCAGCCATGCAGCAGTACTCCCTGAGGTCCTCCCTCACACAGAAGTCATTACACTTGCAGTGATGTGTGATTACAATAAAGGTTAGGTGAATCTGTGATAGCATTACAGTATACCTTCTGTTCCATGCTACAGCACATAAGAAGACTCCCATGTAAGAACCAAAGTGAAAACATTCTGTTTTGTATTTCAAATATGAAATGGAAATATTAAAAGACTGGAAAAGGCTGAAAAACACATGACATTTGCATTCTGGAAGAGCATTCCCATGCAATCGGCACACCCCCATTCCCCATACAGGTTGGATAAGGAGATTTACTGTAGTATGTAACGTGGCCAATATTTTTCACCACTCTTCTCCTGTAATTTCATGTTTTGGGCAATGTCTACTTAACTGTTCTAACACAAAAGGGAGACAAATGAATTAGGGCAGATCAGATGATAAAAGAGCTGGGAAAGGAATATGGGAGAAAGAGACAGAGTTACAAAAGTTTATGGAATAAGTGCAGAGACTTTCTGTTGAATATAACAGCATTATGTTAGTGAACATGTTAGCTCAGGTCTTGGGAATGGCCAATTCAATTTCAATCAAAATGTCGAAGTCTCATCAGATGTGATAATAACACAAAGTATTGTGCATTCTATTCCATGATTATTTTCTGTAGTACACTTTAAGTACAACATATCACAGAATATTCTTTCACAACTTTAATACCCTCAAATAATATGGTGTTTCAATTTTAATATTTAAATACAAACAGAAGCAAGTTCTTCATTATCTGGCAATTATAACATCAACGCTTAGCCAAAATAATTAATACACCTTGGGGGCAAGGGGGGAAGTACAAAATTTTAGGTTGCTTCAGACCACACTGAAAACACTATTATTTTAAGGTTTAGTTTGCAACATGTAAGATCTCAATGCCATTAGCAACCATGACAATACTTAATAAGTACATAAAACAGAATACTTCTTTAAGAATGCCCTCTTGTGGGATGTGGTACCATGTAGATCTTGTGTGAACCAATGTTTCGGAGGAACGTATCTTCAGGGTAGAAAAATCCCTGAGCAAGGAACGAGGGTCCTACACGGCTCCACATCCCAGAAGATGGCATTCTTCAGTCTTTGCTGCAAAAACCTCAAATCCTACATAAAACACTTTTTACTTTTCTTGATGAAAAGTTTATGAATACCCAGGAATAATTACTGAGAAGGATCTAGATACACCATCCATGTATTTTGTCAAATGTAAGGAAAATGTGATGCCACGTAGTCTAAGTAATGTCTTTCAATAGAGTTTGTTTTGCCAATAATATAATGAAACAAAATTTGAAATCACAATTAATGTATCTAATTTATTTCATTACCACACATACTTATATGGTGACTTCATATTTTGTCTATTTGAAACAAATTTATAATTTCATGTATTCACTGAGAATAGACTGAATCACAAATAACACATGCCTCTACAAGTAACCTGAAATTAATTTCTATTTATTTATTTCAAATGTGCAACATAAAGCACTTACCTTTGTGGTTTGGCATCCAAGAACACAGGTACCATAGTTTTGGCATTAATGATTAAATTGATCTTGCCAGCGACCAGATCTGTCCGCTTCATCAGGCCAATTTTAACTTGAGGAGGTGGACCCTCCAATTTGACAACATGCATCTTCCCATCAATTTCAATCGTAACTGGAGGACCACCAAAGAAACATTCATACCACTTGCCATCAATATATAGTTCACGAGTTGGTGCACCAAGTCGTATCCTGTGGATGAAAACATTAGGTGATCTTAAATACAATCAACCACGTATAATTATGTATAATTAGGAGGGGGAAGGGAGAAAAACTCTTTCACACACAGACTGAAGGTATGGGCAATCTCCAGTACAACAGGCGTTGTGGTTATATTTCAGTTCAGATATAACAGCTTATTTAAACTTGCTTCTATAATTCTGGTGGCAATATTATAACTCTGATGGAAACGTCTGCAATATACAATATTAAAATTTGATACTGTAACCACATACCATGGAAAACAATACCTACAAAAACAAAGACTTTAATAAAAGCAACAATGAAGATGTTAATTACTAACCTGTGAGTACATCCATCAATGATAAACTCTCTGTATGTATCATTCAAAGAACAGAGTATAGACTCTCTCTCATCAAATGTGACTGTTCGTGCACCTCCCTGGAAACCGATTTCTCGTGGATCGTCCCATGCTAGCATCACTACAGCGGTGTCACCGTAGAAACGTATTTCCCTAGGCACACCGTCTATATTAATAGTCCTCATTCTATCCTGTGCTATGAGCTCGAGAATCATAGGATCTGCTGGTGGCAGTTCATCATTTCCACGTGCCTGCTGCTGATGTATCTGCTGCTGCTGCAGCAAAGATGGAGTAGGTCCCCGAAATCTGTTATCCGAACGGCCACTAAAACGTGACTCAAACCTAAAAACGAAGAAAAATACTGGTGAGAAACTTGAGTTCATGTATATGCCTGTGGTTAAATAGAACATAAAGAAATACAGTTTTACTGAAGAAGAAACTTTAAATACTTCAATTTAAATCACACTTTCTCCCCATTTCAGACTATATTCAACATTTACCAGAATGTAAAGGTTAAGTTATCCCTGCGCTTAATTAGTTAAGCATTATGTCATGAAGACATATAGGGGAGTGGGGGTACAACGCCGCCTTTCTTGCCCTTGGCACTAGATGGAGGAGAGGGGTCAGCTTCGTGCACCAGCCACTTTATACTGAAAGTTAACTTACCTATCTACATCACCTTCAAAAGGTGTACGACTCTGAAACTGTGGTCTCCACCGGTTAACTCCACCAAAACTGTCAACTGGTTGAAATTCTGGTCCTGAAGTTTGGTGAAAGGGGATGCCTTGTCCTTGACTTGGGCCTGGATTAAGCATACGGACATGAGTGCCAAGGTGACCTTGAGTTAAGGGTACTGAGTTTGCACTATGTGCACTGCGTATCCATGGATTAGGTGCATGGTCCCAATGACCAGATCTCATGTGAGGACGTCCAGCATCATTCCATTGTGATGGTCCAGGCTGAAATTTGCCTGGCATGGACAGCTCAGAAGATGATGGCAATGAGGTTGTAAGATTTCTATGCTTATGAAGTACTGGGAATCTCTCATCGATGTCTCCAAACCTGGCATCTATAGAGGAACTACCTGCAACAAAATAATGGCATATAAATTTCAGTTTGAAATCATCTGCATTACCAACTTCTGTGGCATAAACCTACAATTATTCCGCCTATTCACAGGAGGAACGTTTATGTACTTGGCTTGTGGCCAACCTCACTGGAATCACTACAAGGACCAAATTCCACACTTGTCACGTATAATCAAACTCATCATCAACAATCAATGTTTCTCTGGCATTCTAGGCAGACAAGCACACTGATCATTTTTTAATTCTTACCAATGTGTGGAAACATACTTATTTGGTTTACATTCTTCAGACTTTTACTTTATTTCATCATTACACATCTTGGAAACATGCAATGAGATAAATATGTCCTCAGACTTCAAGACAACTTCTAACACAAGCAAAATATAAATAAGGTGACAATGTTAATCATCCCAATCCCCAATATATATCGTGAAGGCCTCAATGAAATAAACTGGTAACTGGTTATACCTAATGCAGTTCATGTTACAAATGACCATACCTGATCAACAGTCATCAACAGAGAGCATACTCAGCAACTAACCAAAAAGAGATTTTTGACTATGTGAAAATAATATTTCATCATCAATCCACGTGAATATGGTAACAAATCTGTATTGAAAGATAACTGTAACTATACCTTGTCTATCATCATCTGCAATGATTGGCGATAAATGACCGGTTTCCCCTGCACGTCTTCTTCTGCTCCGTTCCCAGTTCTCTTTATTTTCCTGCTGATCTCGTCTTTGTGCTTCTCTTAACTTCTGAACTTCATTTAACTGAATTACCTGTAAATTTTAAATACATTGTAATAGCACATCATATAGTACACTTTCCATTATTACACATTTTTTGGTTCCCAATAGTTACTGTTAACAAAACTGTTTAAAAAACCCTACTTTAAGTCTCAACCAGCATAAAACTACATAACCAGAATGAAGATATTATCAACTACTTCAATTCTGGGATGTGATACCAGGCAATCTGTTAGATGGTTATAAATGTAGCCCCTGCTGGTGTTTTGCCTTTTCTCAAGGATACTGCCTTGATTGGTGGTCCTATCTCCCCCCCCCTCTCCTTAATCTTCTTCTGATTTCTCCTTCTATCCCTCTTCTGCCACCACAAGCTCTGTTCGCATGCTATTCTTCCATAAAAGCTGCCCTTTATGAGCCACTGTTTTCAAAATTTGTCTCCCCCCACCCCCGAGTTCTCTCTCACCATCCTGTAGCTCACTTAAAGCCATTCATTTTTCCAGCCCCTCTACTCTTGAAAAGGCATAATTATGACCTTTCATTGTATTGCATTACTATGCATTTGAAGGAGAAAGCTCTAGATCGCATTAAGTGGAGGAACTGTTTCGGAAGAGACTGTGGACCTGTCGTCTTGACAGATTACTGATGAATGAATGAAGAAACTAACAAATTTTTCAATGACTGGACCTGCTCATTTTCCTGGAGCAGGTTTATATTCCAGTCTCCACAGATTATTAATTTTTTCTTGTTTTTGTGTATTCTCTCAATGAGATTTGAATTTCTTCAAAAATATTTTCACATCACCTTGAAGTGATCTGTAAATACATATCAATACCCATTTAAATTTTTCAGTTTCCACAAAGTTTTTTTCACTACTCAGTTCATTTAAAAACGTGACTTCCCTTACGTTCACCTCTTTGTTTACAAATATACATGATCCACCACTCTTATTTTGCTTTCTACAAAATTTATTAACCAGTTTAAACTTATCTATTTCTACCAAGGTTAGTGAGAATTCATCCAAACAATGTTCTGTAAAGCACAGTATATTTACATCCTGCAAGCTAGAATTTAAAAGTACTGTCAATTCTATGCGCTTATTCCACAGACTCTGAACATTATGGTGTAAGATTGTAAACATATTATCTTTTAAATTCCCTCTCGCTTCCCGTTTACTTAAAGTGTTACTTATGTTTTCCCTTGTTATTTCCATAAAAAATCCGGGTTCCTTTTCTTTGGAACATTTGAGGGTCATTTTACATGGGTTTATATAGATACATAGATAATACAGGAAATGACATAAATTTACATTAGAACTGGTTATCACGAGAGGCAGACCCTATCCAAATTATACAGCTTTTGTATTAAGATAACTTTCTGTGTAATATTACAGATTATACTGACCTGTTTCAGCACTGTATTATAATGAGAAAACGATATTGTGCCATTTTTTAGCTGTTCATCAGCTTCCTGCATGATCATATTAACATTGATATCACTAGCATCATCAAATAAATGATGCCTCATATCTGTATCCTCTTCAACTGCAGTGCTGAGGGACCGACGCCTTTCTCCAGGATCATCTAATGGGAATACAAAATTCACAATCATCATCATCATCAACTTTATGTGCAGTATGTACTTGCAACAGACTCTTTCATTGATCATTTCACTAGTTTTCTGCCAGAAATAAACAACTTTTCTCAAATTCTATGCAGTTACAAAACCTGCTGTGAGTGAGGATTTATATGACTCTAAGCTTACCAGTCAGGTATTCCTAACATAGAGGTATCTACAATGCTATTGCAAGGAAGGTTCAACAGAAACTCAGCCACTGGCAGTTACCAGAGATCTATTAGGACCAGACTCAAAGTCACTAACATATTCAGAAATGCAACCTGCCAAATCATAAAGCACTCAATGTCTCTAGTGACATACTGGCTATATAAGGGTGTACAATGTTATGCAAAACAATGGACTATCTTGTAAGCTGTTGTCCTTTTGAAGCTTCAGCTTTAGTACTGAGCTTGTGGGCTTCAGATTAACCTCCATTATATCAAACCATAAGCTAAACTCTGACCCAATGAAAGACCAAAGCTATTTGCTCAATAATAAAATCAATTCTTTAGCAACTACCAATAAAACCTCCGTCGAGTGTAACAATATATATTCTTGTCACCATTTCCTCACATTTGCCTTACATGTTTCGGCTCACAAAGAGCCATCATCAGAGGCATCCACAACAAAAATATGGAAACACTTGCACTGCTCAACAATCACAATATACAGTTTTTTGTGGAAGATGTTACACTTATCGGAGCGTAAAACACAACAACATCTAGTACCCCGAGTGCGGGNTTCTTTAGGTATTCATTTTAAGAACTTCCTTAAAATGTTCTACTTTCCCCTTTTAGACCGTCATGTTTTTTTCCTACAAACATTACTCTGGCTTTGGAAACACAGCAAGAAACCTTAATATTTCATAAATACAGTACAGTTTTTGGTTATCAACTTTTCAAGAACACTCTGTTCAATGGGGCTAGCTGGCCATGTCTCAGAAATGCAGCATTACACATATTAATTTCTGTGCATAACAATCCAACTAGTCACTTAGAAAAATATGTATTGACAAGTTCAAATGCAATTACATACTTTTTCACTCACTTATCTGTGGCTGGCAATCTACTAGTGCTTTCTCCAGCTACCATGATTGACCAACAGAATACACTTTAAGCATGTAGTTCTTTTCTCTCTCATTAGATGACATATGCAGCTATCCACTGGAAGTCCATGGATGTGTAGATACCTTGTTATTAATTTCCTCACTATGAAATACCGTAAACTTGCAGTATACTATAAAATGGCTAGGAGCTATGCCAGCAGCAAAGCATTAATTAATCTTTGCCCATGCATCATATAGGTTCATGCTAAGTTACAAGGAAAATAGACCTTAGTATATGTCTCAATACAGTAGATCCTTTGAAAGTTTGGACACAAAAACATTATTACCCCCCCCCAATAAGATTCAGGAACTTATGGCCTGCAATAAAGCAATTATTTGCAGAATGTTCACACCCTACAATATATGGAAAGTGGAAAAACGTGGGTATGATTATACTCCAATGCTACATTAATGCACTGATACTTTCATACTTATTGGAGAATTAAACTAAAATTCAGAAAAGTAAATTATATGTCAATCTGTTCAAGCCTACCTGGCAACTTGTGATAAAGAAGTGGTTGTCCAAGTTTATCAAACTTTCCACTACTTCTGTGAAAATTTGACAATCCTCTGTCCCTGGGATTTCCATATATCATGTCTCTTCCTCTTAGTTGTGAACTGGACCCTAGAGTTGAACTACGTGATTTTTGTAGATCAAGTTCGTCACGACCAGAACGACCCATGGGCCGCAATGGAGATTTATATGTATCTGGTTTCTTCTCCTTATATTTTGCCCAACCTCGAGACTTCAGTTCACTTTCACAATTCTCTTTACCATCGTCTTCACTAACAGATTTGCATTCATCCATGCGGACTTCAGACTCCACCCTTTCTCTCTCAGGTGATGGCTGCTTTAAAGATGAAGTAGTGTTCACTGAACTATCCTGAGACGATGCTGATGTTGGAACAGGTGAAGATTGAGATATTACTGGAGGTGGGGGTGGTGATGGAGGTACAGTCTGCATGACAACTGGTACATTGGGAGGTAACTGTCGAAGATCAACATCTTCATTTCCAAACAACCTGAAATTGAACCACATTAATGCTAAATTATTAACATGAACTTTTAATGGTTCCACCAAAAAAGTATTGAGAGCATTTGGTATACTTTAGAATATTTGTATTATAATGATTCATATATGGGAACTGATGAAATATGACTGCTTGCCTGATGTTTTTTGACTCAACAAAGCGGTAGGCAGAACTTCATGACAGTCACATATCAATGACTAACAGGGCCCCTTTCTCTAGGATATGAGACTCTCTGAGAAGTAAGCTATATCTGATACTGTGGTTTGAAGAAGTGTGTACTGTAACTATATATACCGTGGCATATTAATTAATCACAAAACTTTCCTGAGTATCCTAAATTCAATTAAAATGTCATACACTTCTGAAACTGAGTAAGAAATACGTGTGGCAATGCAATGTACTTAACCTTAAGGCACCAGCTCAATAAAACTGATTTGAATCACTGTGCCTGAATCCATATTATCATTAATAACTTCTCCAATATATGATTCTCTAAAGGTCTGTGACAATTTCTGTTCATAAACACTATGCTAAATGCTGTTTCAGAAGCTGGATCTACTTCCATCATCAGGTGTAAGTGGGGAAAAGGCTCTTATTCAGCTTGGCCTGTAAGGAATTAGTCTCAACCAGCAGGCAAAGTGACTGCTGTCTAAAACCAATAATTTCCACCTAGCTCATAATGATGTAAGTATTCAGATCTGCCCTCTATAGTGCCTCATGCCTTCTCATGGCATGCAGTTTTCACTAAAATGCATCTGGGACAATGTTACTACCGACTGGTTTTCAACTGTTCCTTTCAGTCCTAACAGGCATATTAAGGTACAGTACTTTAAATTTGGCCATGATCACCTCCTTCTACATCCTTTCCAATTCATTACTATCATCCAAACATCTGACACTATATCCAATGTACAGAGTGGCTCAAAAGTCAGTTAACCTACAACATTCTCTTCTATTAAAGGGAAGGTTCAGATTTAAACCTGCCAGTCAATTTGCAGAACAGTGTCACAATGCTGTGAGTCGTACACTAAACAAGGAGGACCTTATTTCAAAAAATTATGTAAATTCACTAATGAATATGAAGAAATTTCTAATATGCTTTAGGGAACATTTTACTAACCAGTTTGGTTCTGTGTCACACGGTTTATGGTGCAGCCTGAGATACTGATATCATTATTAAACAAACTTTAAAGAAACAAACATGTTCAGATGCTAATTAACTTACTCATCAAATACTTCTGCTTTTGTTTTCTTTGGTGGTGGCTGCTCTCCTCTTTCCGTGGATGAACGTTTCCTACTAGGTGACCCAGGAAGATGACGCAAATCCACATCCTGATTTGCAGCTTCTACAAGTGGTTCTGGATTATAAAAATGATTAAATATTATTTCAGAACACAGGCAGACCAATGAGGAAAAACCTGCTCTGAACACAGTGCCACTTTACATCACTATCCTGCTACCACAGCTATTCAAGGTACATACATGGTTCCCTGCAGCTGTGTCAAAATTGTTCCTATAGATTTGTTAATTTGACATGGCAAAATAAATAAAAAGCATGAACAATTTACATATTCTTTTATGTCTTCATCAACAGAAGACGATGTCTTTACCTGGTAGACGATGTAAAACTGTATCCTCTGTTGATGTAGACATAAAAACTGTTTCAAGTTATTTATTCTGTCTTATTACCATACCAAGTTACAAGACTTCTTGAAACAAATGTGACACACTGAATGCTAAACTAATAATGCACATCTGAAGGTTGTATATATCAACACAAGATATATACTTTTACATGCTTTACCAGGTAATATGTACCTTCTATTCATGTAGATGGAAAACATTATATGAACTGTATTAATTAAATACCAGAACATGATACAATTAAAAACATATTAATCAATGAATACAAATTTGCTTAGAAGAAAATTCAATAGTATAAAACGAACTACAGGAAACGAGGAATTACTGAAAGTGTAATTGAAATTTAAGAAAATTACTTCACAATAATAAAAAAAAATCCAATGACATAAATGGTTGGATTACAATTTAAAAAACTAATATGAAATGCATAATTTAATGCAAAAATTAAGTTTATTTTGAAATTTTATTTTATAACTAAGACTGTGAATTAGTCCTTCATAAACATTCAAATCCTAGTAACTCATACCAAATGAAGAAAGGTGTCTTTATGTAACATTTCTCTAATCAGTTCAAATAAATCACAACCTATTCAACTGACATTAAAAAAATGTGATTCCAACTTATTACTTTATTCTTGGGGGTAAAGGGCGGCCACTGCGTAAGGCTGACAAACCTACTGCCATCTATGAGCTGATTGTCTAGAAAACATCTCACAACCCTATGGACCTCCACGGGCTCTTACAAGGATACCTTTACTTACTTTACTATTACTTGTGAATGAGATACAGATTAATACAAAGTTATTACTCAACATTTTTGAGTGCTGATGGAGGCTAGAATTAGCACCACCAAAGAGAATTTTGGTACCCCAACACTAAACTTCCAATGGCAGCATGGGCAAGCAAAATTAAGAAATATTAATCTTCTGAAGCCAAACTTTCAACTGTGTTATTTTGTAACAATCATCATGGCATGACAGTTGTGTAATGTGTATAAAATAAAAAAAAATGCAGAACTATATCTAAATTGTGCTTCATTAAGATAGTGTTCCACCACATTCCCAAATCAAATAAACTATTGAAATAAGAACTAAAATCCAGTTATTATGTCATACAAGGAAGTTCTGGTTGAAAGAAAAATGTTTTTCTATAAACTTGATATAAAAACTGTGTATTTATCCTGTCTTTCTTGGCAAGAACCACAACAAACTAAACACCACTGTTAGACAAATCTGTGCACTGTCATGGTCATTACCTCCCAGGGACTGAGCTTTTCATGTATTTCACTGCTGCAGGAAAATATTAATGATACAAATGATTTATTACCAAAATAAATAAATGAAAATATGGCCAAAATGGTCAGCTGATCTGACAATCAAAAGACCATATCAACGAAGTAACTAATGACTTATAAGACAGATCTCAAGCCTGTCAACACACATCTCAAAGTTCTTATCTTACACTTTAAAATTATATCCTTATTTTCATAAATAAGCTGGGATAGTGCAGTCAGTATAGCAACTGGCTACAGACCGGACAGCTGAGAGACCAGAGTTCGAGTCCTGGTAGTGGCAAGATTTTTCTCCTCTCCACAATGCCCACATTGGCTCTGGGGCCCATCCAGCCACCTATCCAATTGATATTGGGGGCTCTTTTTTGGGGGTAATGCAGTCAAGGTGTAAAGCTGACCACTCCTAAACATGTCTTCATGGCATAGTGCTTAAGTAGTTAAGCACAGAGAGAACTTCACCTTCTTTTTAAATCTTACTCATTTTCATAACAATGGTAATACTGTAATAATAAAATCTCTTTAATGGATATATCCAAAAGTAAGGCAAGGTACTTGCTACAGTAATAGCAAGTACAGTGGAACCTCACTTAACAAGCACCTCTCATAATGAGTAATTCACATAACGAGCAAAACAAATTGTAAATAAAATGACTCGCTTAACAATTGACATATTGCATAATGAGTGACAAGAGGGGAAGTCCCAGATTGTGCGCTTGCTACATCAGTCTGTGTTTAGCATTCGTTCCGCTAACATCTTAGTGTCGCTTGTGGTCACACATTTTTCCAAACTTGTGTTCAGACATATCATTTTTTATTTTTTTGTGCAAAGTTTAACAACCCTTGCAAAAATGTCCCTGAAGAAAATCCACAAAAAGACAGCCCATAAGAGAATAAAAATAACTGTAGAAATGAAAAGTAAAATCATTGAAAAGCGAGAACGAGGTGTGAGCATGGCTGATTTAGCACACACATACAATCGGTCTACGTCAACGATTTGGAGTTGCATTGTGTTTCACAGCAAGAAGTTGTGGAGGAGAGTTTGTCAGAGGAGGAGGAGGTAACAGCAAAACAACAATCTTCTGGCACAATAAGAGAAATGCTGAAAGCATGGGAAACTGTTGCATTGTACATTGAGAAGCATTACCCTAATAAGGCAGTAGCTATGCACGCTACAAACCTATTTAATGACAATGCTGTGTCGCATTTTCATCAAATTTTGAAGCAAAAACAAATGTCTCTAGACAGCTTTCTAGTAAACAAGAATTAGATATGTATCATAAATAACAAACCAATTATTTCGATTTTTTGTTTTCTACAAATCGAATTTGCATTCCAGGTTGGTTCATTCTGCATAGAAGAAAAGATGAAGATGATTCACGCTCCTTAACAATGTATATATAATTTTCTTTGAATAAACGTTATACATAAAATTTTGGGGGTATTTTTTCTGCATGGAACGCATTATCGTATTTTACATTAATTTATATGGGAAAAATTGTTTCGCTTAACGAGTGTTTTGCATTACGAGTAAGATTCTGGAACGAATTATACTCGTTAAGCGAGGTTCCACTGTATTAAAAAGTGATCAGCTCATTTAGCACAACTGTCTTTAACAATACAAAGACAATACCTTTGAAACAAGACTCACCACTTCCAATACTACTAGAAAAATTCTAAAATACAAAATTTCATGATAATAATGTAATAACTGTACAGTATTCTATTAACACCACAAGACTGCTATTGATTTGGCCATGAAAAATTATAAAAAACCAATAAAGAATAGCAGCATTAGAATTCACCAAACACTGAACACAGTTACACATCCAAAAGACAAGCATAAATTTCCTTGCAATATTTTTTAATTAACATCTAAATCAATAATGCCTTAGAACTGTTTGACTGTATCTTATTAATTCAAATTTTATCAGTGATTTATCTTACTTAAACATATTAGATGAGGACTTCATGGCATTCTAAATTTAAATTGTGAATTTCTGGGCTGTGACACCACTTTACCAGAATATGCTGGCAGCAGATTCCCCTACAAAACTGGCAACCACCTCTGAGACTACATGGTGTCAAAACTGAGATCGCAATTTAAAGAAATTATCTGAATATAGCCAAATATAATTTATCTGCTCTTCATAAACATTAAGTTTATATCTCTAATTAAGTTAAGATGCAGGACAAAAATATTGCTTCTATGCAAATGCAATGCTGCCATTTACAATGTTGCCCTTGGGGTCCACCCAGCACACTACAGCAGTCCCTCATTATATTTATTTTAGTCCATGATCAAAATAAGAATATCTGCAGAAGCACTGGCTACTAATAAAACAAGCCTACAACTGTTCAAAACACCCAATTTATATATTTCAAAATTAGAAGCTATCACCAATGTGTAACATAAATGTTGTATGTTACAAACTGCACAATTTTTCTTATCGATACTAAAATTTATAAGCTATTTCAGCACTGAACACTCTCTTCAACAAATTTCCTACAGATAATAATGGCAAATGCTGAATTTTCAGGGCTGGTTTCAAATTCAGTGATATTCATCACCCCATTTATCATGGTCTGATTGTGAAATCTACCCCAAATTAAAATACTGTTACATTTACATCGTAGAGAATTCAATAATTCTCTCATTTTCGGCAAGAAAACATCAAAACTGAAGAGCACAACACATAAATAACTATTGCCGACTTACATGCATATTGCACATTTTTTCCTTTTGTTCTCAGAAAATGACATGCCTCAAATCACATTGAGGAAAATACGTAGGTCGTACAGAAAGTCATGAGCAACTTTTTTTGAATGCAAACTGGGAACAGCAGACAAAAGAGAGTATGGTGGTAGGTGGAACCAGCTGTTGCGTTAACCTTGAGTGTCTTGTGACGTCAATAGCTTACATCACATGACCAGTATCACTCATAACAAAATGGCCAACAACCATATGTCGTTTCGCCAGCGTGCTGTCATCGAATTTCGAAAGAGGAAATCCCTGCTGCAGAAATTCACCAGAGACATCAGCATGCTTATGGAAGTGTGTGCATGGGTGCGAGCAGTATTCGAAGATGGGTGAAACATCTTAAAGATGGGAACACCAGCATCGAAGAGAGCCTCTGAGCAGTCGTCCTCGAACAGCCTCAACTGAACACAACAAGGAAAGAGTGGATGGGATCATTCGAGATGACAGGCGTGTGACTGTGGACACAATAGCCCAAAAACTTGGAATAGGGCACAGTGCAGTACAGGAGATGATTGAAAGCTTGGGCTATAGGAAAGTTTGTGCTCGTTGCTTGTAGGGTCCCACGGTTATTGACCGAAGACCACAAAGGTCAGCGAAAAGCCATCACTTCAGAACTGCTGCAGAGATATCGACACGAAGGCAATAATTTTTTTGCTCTATATTGTGACAGGTGACGAAAGCTGGTTTCACCATTTCGAGCCTGAAACGAAACGGCAGAGTATGGAATGGCACCACTTGCATTCTCCATCAAAAAAGAAGGCAAAGACAGTGCCATTAGCTGCAAAGGTGATGGGCACAGTCTTCTGGGATGCAGTGGGGTTTATTCTGGCCAAATTCCTGGAACCTGGGTAAACCATCAATGCTCGTTATATCCAGACGCTGCACAAGCTCCATCGTGCATTGCGCGATAAACCTCCAGGATGAAACATCATCATCCTGCATGACAACGCTCACCTCCATGCCGCTCGCCTCACATTGGAAGCAATTGCAAAGATGGGGTGGGAAGTTCTTCCACACACATCCTATGGCCCTGATCTGGCACCCTCCACCTACCATCTTTTCAAATTTGTGAAGGATCAGCTGACTGGACAACATTTTGAGACAAGGGAGGCAATTCAGAAAGCTGTACATCAGTGTCTTCGGATGGATGGAACAGAATTTTACAGAAGGGGAATTCTCAAACTCCCAGAACACTGGGACAAATGCGTACAAAGAAGTGGCGATTATGTGGAAGAATAAAGAAAGGTCTGTAGATTGAGGTGGTGTATTTGGTTTGTCAATAATAAAGCATGTTACTTTACAAAAAACTGTTGCTCATGACTTTCAGTACGACCCTCGTAGTACTGTGACATGTCCAACTGTTGTTGAGCAACGGGATGTGGAACGAGTTACCATGAGGACAGACTCTTGATAACCAGTCAGGTGCCAAGTTATGCAACAGTATAACGTGTTTGGGCTACTGTGGACGCTGCCGTTTGGATTGTTAACTGGTTTTACTAACAACCTACAAGTTGTAACTACAATTAATTATAACACTGTTGTAGGTTTACACAATTTACAAACCCTACACATTAATCTCTTCAAGCTATCTTCAGTAGTCTTCACTTATTTATGGTATAACATGGGAGTTATACAAGCATCACTGAATTACACACTCCCAATACACAATGCCTTCTCAGTTATCACCACTATCACTAATTATCACACATAAAATCTTCTAATCATGCATTCAGTTCTTCCTGTGGCTGACCGACTTCTGTTCTGCAGAATACTGGAGAATACTACCTGCTCCTTAGTTATTCCAGTTTCTCTTACAAACCCTCAATTGGACAGGCGGAAAACACGGCTTCCTTCAGTGTTGCATGACGCTGTGTTCACAAAGGCGTTGCTTGGCAATGCTGCCAAGAGTTGTTTACTGCTGCTTAGCAACCAGGGCAGTTTGGCTCGGCTCAGCATGGCACAGCGAAATGCCGCTTTCCTTACTGTTGCGCAACCTCGTTCCACTGCTGCATAACTTGGCAACTGATCGGTTATCAAGAGTCTGTCCTCATGGTAACTCATTTCACATCCTGTTGCCCAACAACGGTTTGACATGTCACAGTATCAACAAAATTAATTTATATAAAGTCACCGAATGTGACACTGGAAGAATTTATTTATTGTGAAAATATGAGGTCATAATTATTTCATGAGCTATTGTAATATATACCTACATTTAAAGAGAAAATTTTTTTTTTCAACAAACGCTGTGTTCCAGCATTCTAAATATTCTTCAAATGAAAGCAAATTAATGACACTTCTGATTTTATGGAAACAGATGATTTGTGATTCATCATTTTAAATAACTGTATTTACTGGTTAACATCACTTACAAATTGGCTAATATTATGTGATTTATACCAAATCAATGAAAATTTATGACCAGTACATAGTTTGCAGGCAAGCATGAGTAACTGTCAAACTCAGGAACTAGAGCCAACATAGCAAACAACCTAATATGAGATTTAAGCATTTCACTAACCATATTTCTAATATAAGGTGTTAAGATTGTGGCATAGTCGAACGAGACACTCACTGCTGTACGATTCAATGTTGAAAATTAATTATTTTACATTTAGTAAAATAAGCATAATAAAATATCCAAGTATGTTCAAAAGTAACGAATGACTTTAGCTTTAATAAGATCGGCTGAAGTAATAAAATATATTTACATTCATAATATTATTATTCTGGAACTTATCTCTAATGCAAACTGTACATTTAGTGTTCAATTATTTGACAACCATGAATAACATATATTATAAATTATTAATTAAATATATTCATGTACATTAAAACAGATCATTATTTCCAATGCCAGTAAAAAGTAGAATATTATGTTTATATAGATATGACTCATATTTTACTGGCACATATGGGAAATACAATTAATACCACATACCTGACACCGACTATTAAAATCAGATGAAATGTTTCTTTCTGACATACAACTCAACTGTCATAATGGAAATATAAATATAGTAAATTTGTATAATCCATTAATGAATATCAATTTCTGACAGTACAAATGTCAAATATGCAACACCATAAAATAAATAAGAAAAAGGAAATGACTTGTAAATGTAAAAGGTTTGAGGTTTTCCTGGTGGTGAAGATTCACATTATGATGTTACAGGTTCTGATACTTTGTCCTCTGGTCAGTGGGTAAAAATATTAAGGATGTATTTCTTCCATCTTCAGGACAGAAGATTCTCCAAAATGATACCCACCTACCTGATAACAGACAGAAACCTTGAAGACTGTAAATGCATGTTTATGTGCATACCTTGTTAACAAATTAAAAGTCACAATCACAAAACAAACTGATCCATAGGGAAATCAGAGCTTGTCTTCAATTTTAGAATCAGCAATGTGAGGAATTCAGTTTGCTACCCATAAAAGTAATAAGGATAAGAAGAAAACACATGAAAATTGAATCTCACTGCAAACATCTCACATTCAATGACTGAGATTACAGACTTCAGTCACCTTAACAAATTTATTTTGTCTTGCTACAGTTGTGCTTCAAGATTCAATGTTACAATACAGACAAGTGTTTATCAGAAACTCTATACTTCTACACTTCAAGGGAAGTTGTAGGAGTGAATTTAAGATATGGATTTCAATTCATTACATGTTTATAAAAAAGTAAATTGAACACCTCAGTATGCAATAATAATCAAATTCAAAGTCTGAACTGCATTTAATAAACTATACATAAAACAAAATGCAACATAAATTTCAGGTACTTCATTATATAGAGAAAACAGTATGATCTGCTAAAAATATCATATTATCATGTTGCAATAACATGACCTAAAGTTAACTTACCTCAGTCTTTTATAATCTTCAAAAATATATACATTTAGGTTTTGTTCATACATTTTATTCAACTGTAAAATATTCATTTAGTGAGAGTTTATAGGAATATCAGTAATCAGGTTATAGTGCAATGCAAGGATCACTCCAGGAGATGTAAACAGTGTAAATTTGTGGTTACTTCTGCAGTCAGGTTACACTGCAAAGCAAAGACCGCTGCAAGAGACAAAATATTGTACACCTGTAGCTACTTGAGAAGTAACATTATATTGCTATGCAAGGGTTGATCCAAGAGAAAGTGTAAGGGCGGTCACACAGCAACATCGTCAAACAAGCATCGAGACATGAGACAAAAGACGCAGTCTTGCTTCATTTGTGATTGGTCAGCATCATTACTCAGACTAGTGTGCGGCGGTTTTCATAATCTCATTCGCTTCAACTGTGCTCCTTTCGTTGCATCATGTTGCAGACATCGAGCCTGACTGTTACATGTGTTGACACATGCCAGTGTGTGGCCTACCTAATGGTACAGCCATTTTCTGGTGGTAAGGCAGAGCCTTGATATGTCAAGGTTTGCAAAGCAGAAGTTGTAAAATACACATTAGCAACATTGCATATAATCATATTTAAAAGACTGATGACTGCTCTATAAGGGCTAGCATGGCCCACCCATTAATTATTCAGTCAACAGCATAGTTTCACTAAACACCTGTCTGATTTTTTCACATGCTACACATGCAATATGAAAATGCAGACTGCACTAACCCCAACCACAAACTGGAAAGTTCCCGCGTCAGAGTACATAAGTAGTCAACTACACGAAACAGTACTAAGATAGAACTGTAAAAGCCATGAACTACATGCCTGTGTGTGCACTCTGTAAGATTCTTATTCAGACTGTTCCATAGAACGAAGGAAAACTTGATCTTCTAGTATGAACTTGAACAAGAAAAAGTAGGTAGAAAAATTGAAAAAATAAAGAACGAAAAACTTGGTATAGTACAAACTTATGTTTCAGTACAAGCTCAAATTTGTACATCTACCATGTGAACTGGGATAGTTCAATCAGTACAACTGGATGAACAACCAATGTTTGACTCCCAGTATGGGGCAAGGGATTTTTCTCTTTTCAACAGCATGGAGCCCATTCAGCCTCCTATCCAGGATCTCTACACACCTTCAGGGGGGGGGGGGAGCAGCCAGGACATGAAGCTGACTGCTCACCTCTATCTAGTGTCGAGGTCAAGAATGCTGGAGCTATACCTTGAATCCATCAGATGTCTTCATGGCACAACATTTAATTGATTTGGCACAGGTACAACTTTACTTTTACAGTCTATTTATTTGAACCACTTCATCACTGGAAAGTTAATTTAAAAATTAGTTTGAAATCCCTTGCAATATTCTGGCTGAATAAACATGAACATCTTTACTCCTCATAGTCTTGTTCATAAAATATATTTCATAACAGAACGTTCCCGCCTGACCGGATGATACAGTTAAAACTCATATTGAAGAAACTTCTTTTGAAGGATTTCCCACACAGAATTTTATAAGAGTTTAAAACTGAAAAACAAATGTGAAAAAAGAAAGTAATGTTGTGTGGACAAAAAGAGATGTGGATAAACAGAAAAAAATCTAATGCATAAACAAACAGATCGCAGATAAACTGTCCTCATGAGTTGTTCCACATGCTGATATAAAAACAAGAGACGTCTTAAAATGCTTTTGCATGATTCAGCATATTTTACATATTCAATTTATATAAAAATTAAGTTGGATTTTATGCACTCAACAGTACGAGTACAATATTCTGGGATGTAATGTTGTGAAGTCCAGGAGTTCACAGACATTCTGAAAGGACATAGCTTCCATCTTGAGGATGAAAAGTAGGCCAAGCAAGAAGCAGGTGGCAAGCAAAGTGCTTAGTTTGCTGCCTACCTGCTTGGATTATTCTTCAACTCTGAAGATGAAGACACTATGTTCCTCTGAACTTATACTGAAGGGCAGAGCTTGCTGCATACTTCATGTTGGTTTCTTGGTTAGCTTCAACCCTGAACATGGATATGCCACATTCCTCTAAAACATCATCTGACTTCCAACAGACTACATGGCGTTTTTCCCAAATGATAAAACTCATCATTGCTGTGAGTACCTCCAATCCCTGAAATATATTTCTCTTCCTACCTTATATCCCAGCACAAGTCCTTTGTATTCTTCAAATGCCAATAATGCACATATTTAAAAAAAAAAAAAATTCTTTATTTGAAACTGGCAGATGAATAAACAGCATAAGAATATATTATTTATTTATGATATTAAATTGTAGACCTTGTTTGGAGTATTTTATATAATATTTTACTACAGTGCTGGAAACAAATATTGGATATTTTGTTCACATTGCAAACTTTCACAATTAGCTTAGCTACCAAGTGATAAAACTGTATCACATTATCTCTTCTCTTGATACTCCAGACTTCTCCATGAAAGAGTTCATAATGTGAAGGAAATATGTGATTTCTTTTTAACATTACTACGTATCTCATTTTGGTTCCTGAGCTTTTGTATACCAGATTTTCCATTGCACAATTATGCAACTTAGTACTGTGCAATATTATACCTTTCTGCAGAGCTTCAATTTATTTGCATACAATTACTCAACACTGGTCAGATTCAATTTTATTAATTCTGTCAAATCGGTCACGAAATTTATAAAATTTCTTGTCAAAAGAAACAGGATGGCACAATGAAAATTAGAAGTATGAAAACTAAAAGAAAGATAAGCTAAAAAGAAAAATGTTCAGTATGTGGTGAAAGAGAAGATGCCATGCACATCATTTTAAAGATGTGACGAAACCTACAGCTGGAGAAAGAAGGCTCCATGCTGGAAACAGAGGATGTTTCACAAAGCAACAGTTTTAAAGACAACTGTAAACTGTAGTAAAAGAAAATGTCTTAGAGTCTAGGTGATTAATGGCTCAAAAGTCAGACATTAGTAGAAAGATATGCTATGAAAATGGATTTTCTATTTGAAAATAATAATTACACAATGTAAGGGATCAGACACACTTGTTACAGCATATCTGAATTTATTTAATAATATACTCAGTGACTCAAGACTATGTAACACAAAATGATAATAAATAACGAAATGGAAAGGATATTGAAGGAAGTGGTAGTTATTTAAGGTACTATTCTGACATTTGCTGAGGGATTGAGTAAAACCATGAAACATGCCATCATGAGAGTTGGTGACCCAGCTAAGATTTTAACCACACATCTCTCAAACAAAAGTTACAAGCCACTTTTCTCAGTGTAAAGGTTCCATCATACACTATGTACTGTGTATACTCGTACAGGGCCCCAAGCTTGTCTTAATCAGGTGCTTCCGGAGAGGCAACTTTGTGAATCACAATATTACAGATCCACGGTTCATTTATAAACAATATATAAGCCACATAATTATGATACTTAATTCTGCTAGTGTGAAATGATTGATGTGCAACAATGATGACCTTTAAACCTAGCCTTCAACTGATATTAACAAGAAAGTGGTATGGGAAGAAAAGCCCACCCACAAGATTAGTCTTGGGTGTATACTAACAAAAAGTTACTATTGAAAGGAAAGGTCATCGTAGAAATTCGCTAAGTAACTTCCGATGAGCTGTTTACTAAACAAGCAATGAGAAAAAAGAAAATTACTATATACAAAAGATGCATACATACTTAAGCTACTTCTCAATGTAATCACCTCCGGAATTGAGGCATCTGTCATGTTGGGGAATAAGTTTTTGTATGCCTGTGTCAAAGAAGTCTGCCATCTGTGAACTCAGCCACATTTTGTATTGTGAAACACTAAAAAAAAACAGCATAGCGTCATTCAGAACAGTAGTGGAATAATGACAGCCAGTGTAGTGTTCTTCCATGACAACGCACATCCACATACAGCTGCTCACACTCCAGCGTTGCTGGAGCATTTCAACTGGAAGTTGTCTGACCACCCTACTTACAGCCCCATTCTTGCTCCAAGTGACTACCGCCTGTTTACCTACCCGAAGAACTGTTTGTGATTGCTGTGCTTCAGCAACAATGAGGAGTGGCTGAGCTCACAGATGGCAGAATTCTTTGATACAGGCATACAAAAACTTATTCCCTAATACAACAGATGTCTCAATTCTGGAAGTGACTACACTGAAAACTAGCTCAAGTATGTACACATTTTTTGCGTATAATAATTTGTTTCTTCTCATTGCCTGTCTTAACAGCTCACCAGAGGTTACTTTCTGAATATCCCTCATATATCTATATTTGTTCCTGTTGCTCACACTTGGGGCATAGGGCATCTGGAAATGCTTCATTTCATTTCAGTTTCTTAATCTTAGACAGCAGGTAGGACTCAGTGCATCAATGCAAATTAACCATACTACTAGAAAAGAAATGCATAACTGCAAACGATTGTTTCATAAAACAATGTTCCAGCTTTCTCGTTCCGCATTACTTTTTTTATATGCAAGATTTACTTATGGCATCATGACCATGTGTCCATGTTGCAGAAGCCTCATGAACCAAATGGCAGATTCTCGTGAATCTTCGTACCATCAGGTCTCCAGAGGCTATCCATACCTCATACTTTTTAACCTCCTATCATTAATACAAAATGGTGACCACATAAACTTGTGAGATAGGAGTCACATCAATATAGAATCCTGATAATTTGTGTACACAATGCAACTTTTTGCAGAACATATAAGAAAACATGTTGGCTTCATAAAAATCAATGAAGGTATGTTTAGATTCAAGCTTGCAGGCAATATCACAATCTCTCCTTTATTTTAATGGCATTTTAAAATAAAAGAGAGGTTGTCAACAATTTTGGGTTGCATTACAGTTGGAAATAAGTGAATGAGTTAAAAACATGCCAATTATAAGAAACTCTGAAACTGAAATCATGTTGTGAGCTCCAATCTGAAACTAACAGGATAAACCAAGTGGACACCCGATATATCTGTGGACAAAATAAGCCAGCAACAATACAACTGCTTGAATTCATCTCCATGAATATGGTAAGACACATATGCATAAATTCTACCTGTATTTGCCTCTGTTAGTTTCAAATATATTCAGCAACAAATCAATTCAATCCTTTGTGACATATACGCACGTGTGATGTGATCAGTCACCTCGATACATCCTACTAGAAAATAAAGAGGAATATGTTAGATATGACTTGGAACTCCAGTGGAAAATTCCCAGAATGCCTAAATGTACAGAATGGGGCATACACTAATTTTAATTTGGCCACCAAGACTGTTAAGATCTTCTTCAATGTCATGGTTAACATCATTCCTTCTTGAGCATAAATCTACTGTACTAATGCAATGTGTAAAATCCATTATGGATACACTCTTTCCTGATATTTCTGTAATTAATTATGAAATGCCCATAAGTTATTTCTGAACAGTAACAATGTTCTAGCATAAATATGCATGAATCACATCCCCCTTCAGTATAACAAACCTCTAGACTTCACTAATTCTTCTAAATAATTCTATTCTAATAAGGAATCACTTTCTCTACGATCAGTCAATAACAAATATGATTCACGTATCAATATTTTCGGTTTACTGCTATATACAGCACAATTTCTGTAGTGAGTACTTGAAGTCACATGAAAGTTTATGCAGCTGCAGCAGTTGAAAAACATACCAGAAATCAGGATTTCTAACAAAAGATTTTACTTTATTTACGTTTAATGAAAAACCAAAGTGCATTTTATTTAATAACAAAAGAGGCTATGACAACTGTGCCTGTGACTTGAATATACATATGAGCGCACATATATATATTATGAACCTACATCCTGAAGAGTGCCACCTTCATTTTTAATGACAGGCAACTGATTATGTTATTGTAACTATCGAAACTGTTGTGACAGCCATGGAGGATCACATGCATGGCCAACAAGATTCTGCGATTTAAACCCTTTGTACGGTCATCTCGGGGGCCATGAGGAGGGACTAGTCTATATACAAAGAACGGAGAGAAGGACAATGCTTCAGGGAATTTTAGGTGATGTATATATCTGAAACAATCCCCACATTTCTAAGAATGTAAACACTTCCATAATACACTGCCGTGAAATGCACACTCAAGACACACTGAACAGTTTACAATATAGCAAACTCAGATGTGTATTCAAGTCACAGGCTGACATTCTGAACAGTTTTGGCATCATGCTTCATTATTATTAACACTTATTTTTGTACTGTACTTTTTGTACTGAAGTGATATTGAATTCCTTCATCAAGAACCACTATTTCTGGTACATTTTCATCCGACTTCAATACTGCCCTGGCTCCTTAATCTTTTGCAAAGTGGACCCATGTTAATGGGACTTCTCTTAGTAAAAATCAATCAGTTGATAGACTCCACCTGAATATGTAAAACAAACTACCTTAACACAAAACTGGCTGCCGCTCCTTTAGTTTCTTTCAACATAAACGGAGAATTAATAATTTATATGCCTCTGGTTCATAACATAAGAGTTTAAATTCAGAAATTACACGATAAAACATGGCATGTTTTGAACAGTTCATCAAATTTCAGCCTGTTCTGAAATCTGGCTGTTCAAACAATACACAGAGGACCTAAACAGTAATGGAATCACAGCAAATTGTTTAGTCACATCACTTTATCTTACTCTAAAATCAATGTGATAAACTTCAGTGTTCCACAGAATTCTACTCACGAAAAGCAAGATGGGTGCGAGAAGTAAAGGTATCCCTGTAACAGACCGTGCAGGACCATAGGGTTGTAAGATGTTGAGGTTCCCACAGTTTCTAGACAAGATGTTGAGGTTCCCACAGTTTCTAGACAATCAGCTCATAGATGGTGGCAAGGCTGTCAGCCCTACACGCCGCCCGCCCTTTACCCCCAAAAATATTCCGGGTACTCAATTCTGTTAGAGGCTGAGTTGACCCCAGGGCCATATTGCACTTGGAAGGGTTAGGTCAAAAAAGAAAAAAATCCAATGACCTCATCAGGACTTGAACCTGTGACCTTCCGGCTTGTAGCATAATGCCTCAACTAACTATGCTACCATGAAATTAAAAATGCAACAAGAAATGAAATGTTGCCACTGTACAGTGCAAATTTCCCAAAGAAACAACCCCCACCAAAACACATAAACCCAATAACCAGGCATGAAAACTGAAATTCTGTTAGCTTACCTTTGACATCCTCTTTGGCAGAAGGTACTGATGTGGTGGTATCTGGCTGGAACATGTCTAGGTGAGGACAATTCTCCGGAGGTGCACCCAAGCGCAGGTCCACATCTCCTGTGGCAGTCACAGGAGGAATTTCCACGCTGCGAGGCTTGGGAGCCAGGTTTCTTCTCATATAGTTGCGACCTTTTGGTAGCTTCACATCTTTAAACACACTGCCCTTTGATGGAGAAGATTCACCTCTCCGCTTGTTGTCTGTACTGATGACTGGAGGTGGTGGTGGTGATGGAGAATCACCCTCCGGCTCAACGAAGATGTCGTACTTACTAGATACAGGGCGATCATGGTCGTGATGTCTCTTCTCCCCTACCACAGGACTCTTTCTCCATTCTTGCTTAATACTACCATTACTAGAGTTCCCACCCATGCCTGAAGATTCACTGCCAGATTTCCCTGACCCTTTCTTCCTCTCAGAAGATCTGCTTGTACCAAGAGGTAAGGATTTCTTTCTGTGACTTTCTGTTTTAGAGGAAGGAGAGCTACTTTTATTACCAGTTTCAGTATTCTGCTTACTTGTACTACTTTCTTCCTTTGTATCACCTGCTTTTGGTGGAGGACTATCTGTAAGGTCAATCTTTATTATTCTAGGAAGAGCTTTGTTACGTGGTGGCTTTGTGCTACCATTACTGCCACCTTTACTTTGTGTTTTGCGTTGTGATGATGAGGAAGGGGAACTCAAACTCTTACTACCACCACCACCACTACTGGGGTGGGATGGGGAGGAAGGTAAAGGAGAAGGACCTCTCCCAAACATCTTGCCACTTCCCTTACCACCAACTCCACTACTAGTGGCAGAGGACGTCCGGCCTTTGATATTACTATTATTTAAACCATGAACCTTATTACTTATCAAACGAGGGTCTTTCTTACTGATTCCTCGAGTTTCTTTATTTACAGTACCTTTATTGACACAACCAATATTGATTGTGATCTGAGGTTTTGGTTTGGCAGTCTCTAGTTTAACTGGTTCAAAGATTAAATCAGGTTCCTGTATTTCCTCATCTTGTGGCTGTACCATACTATTTTCTGGAACTGCATTAGACTGCAGTTGCCGAGAAGCAAGCCGAGGATCCCTCGATCGTACGCCAGGGGTGACAGCAGTTAGTGCTGGTGTTGGAATTGGACGGCAGCTGGTGCTTGATGATGATGATGTAGCTGAAGTCTTCAGCCCTGTTGCTCCTGTTGATTTCGTCTCAATCTTCATCTTGCTGCTACCTGAAGCACTGCCACTACCTCTTGCAGCAGGTCCTGCAGGAGCACCAGCTGCTTCAGGAACAGTTACTGTTACTGTCCCAGAATTCTGAAAATACAAAATGATTGTGTACTGTTACATCATCACTGGGGAAATTACATTAAATCCCACTGTTCCCAACAGAAACCTTAAACAGAGACTTCCTTATATATAGTGTCTAAGAACAGGATGATTAGTAAATAATGAAATAGAAAGGATGTGTAAGAACATTACATTTATGGTCAGCTGCAAAGGTACAAACTGCATTTTTCACAGACATTCCTAATGTACAGTAATCTACCCCACAGGGTTTGTCAGATGAAGCATACAGCTTCAAGAGTGAAGACAAATCAGATATAACAGATATACCTCTTAAAAACAAAAACTGCAAAATTCACTTCAGCCTAATATTAATAGGCAGCAACTAACATCAAGTTGACGGTTACACACCCATAAGTGTCCAGAGAGTTTCTTGTGTTCAGTTTATTTATTACTGGTGAATTGTGCACATACAAAAAAGTATATTCTGACTTGTTTCCACAAGTAGTGATGTTACTAGCATATTGTTCACTGCAACTTTTCGGAATGAACAAACGGTGTAAAAGTTCACCCTAGAACTGATTTTTTAACATGATATTTCACAACAATTTTCATTAAAAAGTACTTGATATCAAATGGGATATGTAACACAATTTACTGTAATGTGAAAAAGAGGTTTGAAATTACTGGGGGGGGGGGGCCTCTTCCCAAATTCTCACCTCAAATTGAAAACGTCACTAGTACACATGGCTAATGCAAACAAAAACACACAGGATAAAGGACTTACTACAGTAAGGTCCTTTATACATAAAATGGTATTTTTCTGTTTATTTACCTGACTAGTATTGACAACTGTGGCAGGTACAGGCACGACCGTTTGTGATTTCGTTGAGACCACTGGAGATTCCATTGGTTTAGGTGGTGCAAGTAGTTTAGCAGCTTCCTGCCCAGCAATGTGCATTGGTGGTCTCAGCTGATGATGGAACACAAAACACAAAATTATATACCACACCTTCCTCTGTAATCCATCTGTATTATCTTCACAATTACAGACACCATAAGCTTCTCCCTAAGCAGTTCATTAGTTACTCAACACTTAGGTAGAAAACCCGTAAGATTTAAAAGGGGTAGCCTGCTACTGGACACCATACTGAAATATTTGCATCTACCTCCCGTCCTCTCAACGTTCCATCTTAATGTTACCCTCCCTTAACAGCATGAAATATCAAGCAATCAGTTCTCATCTAGTGTCTGTGAGCCCTTAAAATTTGCTCCCTAAGTCTGATCTGCAAAAGAACACCAATTTGTCCTGATCTACCTCTCAGTTGGTTTTAATTTCAAAACAGGAATTCAGTTTTATTTCAAACACTGAAACAAATACCTAGTTAAATTTCTGGCAATAAATCCACAAAGCTTAGGGTGAGACCATGCCAAATCAACACAGGCCCATTTCTGTGATCAATTAAATCACCTCAGAATGTATAGAAATATAACTGTTCTCTTGTTCCATATGGGAGTGAAACTTGGTCTCTCACCCCATGAGAAAAAAAAAAGATTTAACATGTTTGCGAATATTTGGATAAAATGCTTTTAACTGAATACAGAGAGACAGTCCAGTAGCCAAAACATCATTCTTAAATACAAAACAGGATGACTGATAAGAGTATTTGGATTGAACAGGAAGGAAGTAACATAAAATTGCATAATAAGAATCATTATTATTTGTACCCTTCACCTTGTATTATTAGGGTGATGAAAAATGAGTTCAGCAGAGCACATCTGGAAGATAAAAAAAAAGAACTCCATGGCCTGTAGTTCGCAAGTGCGCTATACCGACCGCCACTTGTTGGTGAAGTTAGTGCCAACTTTTGTGGACAGAGGGTTTCACACTGTCAGCACAACAGATCCCCATGGCCATTAATTTCGATTTTCTACATCGGAACCGCTATTTCCTTGAAGTATCTCCTTAATTATCCTCATGAGGCTGAGTGGACCCCATTCCAGACCCACTGCCTCTCAAAAAATCTTGTAGCACAGGGACTCGAACCTGGGACCTCTGGATCTGTAGCCAGGAACTCTTGACTACTAGACCACAGAGATATGAACTTAAATGGAGAAACCTGAAACCTGTACTTCGCAAGTGCGCTATACCGACTGAGCGACTGCCACTTGTTGGCAAAGTTAGTGCCAACTTTTGTGGACAGAGGGTGTCACACTGTCAGCACAACAGATCCCCATGGCCATTAATTTCGGTTTTCTACATCGGAACTGCTATTTCCTTGAAATAGCTCCTTAATTATCCTCATGAGGCCGAGTGCACCCCATTCCAGACCCACTGCTTCTCAAAAAATCTTGTAGCACAGGGAATCGAACCTGAGACCTCTGGATCTGTAGCCAGGAACTCTGACTACTAGACCACAGAGATATGAACTTAAATGGAGAAACCTGAAAGGAAGAGACCTCTTCGGAGATTTAAGTGTAAATGGGAAGGCAATGTTAAAATGGATATGTGAACTGATGCTATGGGATTCATCATTATAGGGGCATTGCTATCAACCCCAGGTTCTACAAAAGGTGGACAATTTCTTGAATAGCTCAGAGAATATTAGCTCCTGAGGAATCTGCTCCATACACTTGTCACACACGATCATGACAAAAAAAATAAAAATCAAGAAAATTACGTAACGGGATATTTCATGATTTTCATTTAAGCACAGGGACAATCTTCCTTGGCCTACCTCAAGCTGAAACTGATACCATGTACAGAGTGAAAAATATGCAGACTCAGGCACTAGAGAAATAAATTCCAAACACTTTCCAGGCTACAAGAACAACACAATACCTTGAAACTAGGCTTGCCTATAATGGGTTAAAATGGCTCGTTCTGCCATCTCATCACACATAGGGAACAAATTTTTATGTTTCTGCACATTAAATGTACAAGTTCTCACATGAATAAATAAACAGCAAATGTGACCTGCATTCAGTTGGCTTAGGACAAAGGAAATGAAAGGTTTTCTTAGGGATGCCACTGAACTGTGCTGTTTTAACAACAGAGAACTTCTTGAAAAGTTGAATAATAACTGCCTGCTACAGAATGACTGTGTAGCAGGCAGTAAGGTAGGTCATTAGTATTTATATTAAGAAACTGTGCATAACACTATGGCAGCTCCTCACTCTTACCTGCTCAGAATGAAGATGTCCAGTCTGTCTCTCTAACTGTTTCTGCTGTTCTTCTAATCTTGCTTTTGTTTGCAGCAACTCTAATTCCAATTTTTTCTGCTGAAGTTCCAGCAGCTCCTTCTGCTTCTTAAGCAACTGCTCCCTCATTTTGGCTTCATTGATTGTATGAGGATCTTCCACGGCTGTGGGAGGAACTGCTGGTGTAGCTGGAGGGGTAGCAGACACAGCAGTGGAAGACGGCTGGGAATTAGGAGCTGGCGGTGCCTGCTGCTGAAAGCAAATTATACATTCCATCAAGGGGTTTTCTGCAACAATTTTCATTACATCAGCCTTCTGTTCTTTATAACTGCTACTAAACACCGCAGTTGAGCAGGCAGTACCCCTGCTTCATATTCAGAATGTTCCAGTATTAAATCTTGGTCCACAGACTGGCTATACTGAGTGAAATTTTTTGTAGGTCTTGTCAGCCCCCTCCAGGCAAATGCCAAGATAGTACCTCAAATTACACCATGACTGCTTCCTTCTAAATCCTTTAAATTCATTAATCCCTAGTCATCCTACCCTCTGAAGCTATACAGTATGAATTACCATAAGACTCATTAAATAAATCAGAAATAAAATAAATTTATATCAGTTTGGGTCAATACCTAAGCCCAGCTCTTCTCACTGAACACCATGATTCTTTTTCTAACCCTTCAGCATACAGGAAACTATCGCAGATTCTTCTGTATAAAAACTACACGTGAGGAATTTTTGTTATGCGATGTACAACCAGAGTAACTTAGTTAACTGACAGACTATGTGCTGGGAATCCTCTTCACCATCACACTCACACCCAACTTTGGGACCCACCCACCATCTTATCTAACGGATACCAAGTCTCTTTTTCTAAAAGAAAAGCAGCTGAAGCATATACTGGACCTACCATCTTCAACTAAGGCTGAAATTAATATTTCAACTTGTGTCACCACACCTCCTTACACCTTCATAACATTGCGCAACGGAACAGGAAAAATTTTTTACCCTTCATCTTATGGTATATCCCATGCTGTTTGGTTTGACGTAACAATGAATGTGCCACAAATACCATTACTATATGGGTTAAACTAAAGGATTCCAAATTTCCCCCACCTCATTCCAAAGACCAAGAACCTGCTTTCAGATTGTTGATAACATTCTACCAGACTATATGGCATCATTTCCGAGAAAACAGTACTACTTTCTGCTTGTTTTATATTACACTGTAAAGAGGACTCAATGAGAATGTTTATGATAACCAGGCTAACCTAACTGCCTATGGGGAGAAGCAGATATACACCAAGGACACCACAGCAATACTTTTGTATTGGAATCAGCCTGTAATTCCTCTACACAGCAATATATTCACTTCACCATCACACATTACAGGATTGATGCAATATTTATTAACAACTCTAAATGAATTTCAAGTTTTAAACTGCAACAGTAAATACTTTTTAAATAATTTTATAATGACATAATGGCAAGCAATGAAACAGATTAACGTAAATAGAGCACCTGATGATGGCACTGTAGTGCCGAAACATGTTGTGAAGTAACAAGTGAAATTGAGTGCACTAAAAGACGGACATTGCTTACATATCATGGGCAACAGTAAAAACAGTATTTATACTCACACGAAAAAACTTCGGATTCACATATATGGTAGGAGGCACAGCTGTGATTGGCCATGCTGGATCAATTGCATTTACACGTACGTCTACTGCATATAACTTCTTTGGTGGGAACACTTCATTCCACGTCTGACGTAATTTGAACATCTGGGCCCGTGTTTTCTCATCCACCTACAAGAAGGAAGCACAATACATGAATCAGTCCCAATATATATGATATTTTCTTGATCACATCTATGATAATTGGCAACAAGAATTATTAAAATGATGCACACCTCATGCTTTACATGACCAACAACCTCATTTAACAATTCGATACAACTTTAACTTAAATTAATTTTTGTTACAACAAAATTTTTCCCTTGTCACCAACTGACATGACCATGCTCACAAAAGGAAACAAATATTTATATCTGCGGTACCTAGATACCATATCCTCTGTAACAAGCTATTTCTAACATTAAGAGTAGCACAACAGAATATATCCAAGTCTTTTATCATCATGAACAGCTTTTTGCTCTTTGTATATGATGGCTATTTATTTCAGAGGCAATAATGAAACACAGATAACAGTTCTGAATTGCAGAATTATAAGGCAAATAAATATATATACTTGAAACTGTAAGCTGTCAAGGTCTCTAAACCTGGAGCTGGATAACATTACGGTAACAAAACAAAGTTCATGAATGGGCAGATTATTCATCAAAATAACAAATCAGACAGACAAAAGTAATTCACATTCAGCATTTCTATACACATTTACTCTCACGTATATCGGTAGCATAGTTGGTTGTGGCACTATGCTACAAGCTGGGAGGTCACGGGATTGAATCCCAATGAGGTCATTGGATTTTTTTCAATTTACCTAATCCTTCCAGCCACAATATGGCCCTGGGAATGAATAAACCCCAAACTAGAGTCACCGCAAAAGAATCAAAATATGTAATACATTTTCAAAAATACCACAGAAGGTTGAAACAATGTTCTGAGTGAAAAGCGAAGTATATACATCTCCAACATTCTTCACAATAGAATCGATGAGGTATAACACAGGCAGCTTGATCTCTGCTCGCACCTACATGAACAGGACAAACATATTAGAGGGGTTGTTGCTTGCTTAGGCTCCACTTTCCTTCCAGTCTTGAAAAAGTGCAGCAATATAATTACACTATTATATTTAAGATAGCCAAACCTGGCTACTCAAAGAAGTAAACACACAGAAAACTAAGTATATGTTACTTTCTTGTCACCAAAGTGCAGGGCAAAATCATGGCATAAAATAGGGAACAGACGTTTTTTAAATGTGGCACAGTTCAGATATTTGGGAACAACGATAACAGATTGAAACCTGATTCAGGAGGAAATTAAGAGGTGATTGAACACGGGTAATGCTTGCTATCATTCAGTCCAGAACCTTTTGTCTTCTTGTCTGTTGTCCAAGAACATAAAAATTAGAATATACAAAACTATAATTTTGCCTGTGGTTCTGTTTGGGTGTGAAACTTGGTCTCTGACATTAAGGGAGGAACATAGACTGAGGGTGTTTGAGAACAGGGTGTTGAGGAGAATATTTGGACCGAAGAGAGATGAAGTTACAGGAGGTTGGAGAAAACTGAATAATGAGGAGCTTCATAACTTGTACACTTCTCCAAGTATAATTAGAATGATCAAGTCAAGGAGGATGAGGTGGACAGTTCATGTAGCACAAATGGGGGAGATGAGGAATGTGTATAGGATATTGGTGGGAAAGCCAGAAGGAAAGAGACCACAGGGAAGACCAAGGCATAGGTGGGTGGACAATATTAGAGTGGATCGTAGAGAGATAGGATGGGATGGTATGGATTGGATAGATCTGGATCAGGATAGGGACCAGTGGAGGGCTCTTGTGAACAGGGTAATGAACCTTTGGGTTCCATAAAATGCTGGGAAATTATTGAGTAGCTGCAGAATTGGCGGCTCATCCAGAAGGGCTCAGCTCCATGAGTAAGTAAGTAAGTAAACCTGCCTACTCATAATAGGACCAAACTTTTCCAAAGCTACTTTTCAATGGAACTACTGACATCTGGATAATGAAGGGAAATGGAATGTCCAATGTGACTGTAAATGGTCTTCTCCTTTGGTGTCCAAACATACACAATGGAGAAGCCAGCTCAGAAAGGACTTTCAGAATTATATCACATACGTGCAAGGATATTTAAAAATATGATCCAGTTCTCACAAAGTGTTTAAATTCACATCCTGGGCAGTACCTACTTGCAAATGACATATTTTCTAGCTAATACCGTACCTTGCAATTGCACTACATGGATTAACTGTTGGCATATGATTAATTTTATTAAGACTACTAAATAAAACCTCTGCGGCTTTAGTCTGCAAGCAAACTATTCCCACCAAGCAACCACCGCTTCTCGGCAAAGTTAGTGCCAACTTTTGCGGATAGATGGTGTCGCCTGGTCAGTGCAAGGGATCCCCACAGCTGTTAATTTTCGGTTTTCTAGACCAGAGCTGCTATTCCTTGAAATAGCTCCTCAATTATTCTCATGAGGAAGACCCTGTTCCAGACCCACAACTTATGAGAAAATCTGGTAAGGCCAGGAATAGAACCTGGGACCTTTGGATCTGTAGCCAGGAGCTCCGACCAATACACCACAGAAGCAGTATTAAGACTACTGAGGAAAGTATAATAATACATCAACAACAGATATACTGAAAAGACTTAGCTCTCCCATCAAATCCACTGTACATATTCTTAGGCTAGATAATAGGCAACAGGTTATGTTAAATAAACTGTCATCTTTTTAAGGGTCTTCAGGTCTGAAATAATATCCCTTCAGTATTAGTGTGTTTATTCTGGCTTGTTTCACGTTCTCTTCTCAATCATAAACATAGCAGACATTCTCAGATATTACTTATTTTGTCAATAAACATGATGCTTCAGAACTTGGACCACTACACTTACAACTACACAAACTTATACTATTTTCGGGGACAATATATTTTTTAAATCACCACTATTACAAATCATAAAAATTAGTAATTTCGATAATTAGGTAAATGTCTAGTTGCATTCTGTTGCACTGCTCTCGTACATTACGTCAGCAGAATGGCAAACTGTGTAACGGGCATGGATAATTTTGAATAGGAAGCCCACAAACTTCACTTCCCACTAATATGCCCGATTACATAAAGGCATGTGAATGAATGGGTACTGGAATCCTCCTGGTACATTAATCATCTCAAGCTGGCACTGATTACAGTGAAGTAATCTGCTTGGCCTAAACATTACTTCGAAGACACGAGTCTATTCTTATTGGTTGGAAAATCCGAATGTGGATCAATGGTCCAATTTCTAAAGCATACAAACTTACGAGTTAAATGCCACTGTCAGATGGAATAATTTCCAAAATTTTGGAAGTAAACAAGCTCTCAACCTCCATTAGTTAAAAAAAGAACTTAAAGTTTGTGATAATGGTATACTAATGCAATTATTGAGTTTTTGGACATTATCCATCGTCCTGTTTCTATTTAAAACACAACTTTTGGAGACTGGATTCTGTCTCCATCTTCAGGCAAAAACCTAATCAGTTTTGTACTATCAATAGAGTTAGTTCCTATCTCTGGATCTCCCAATCTCTACCAACATGGCCCAACTCGTTACGCTTTTACATGAGGACGCAGACAGAATCCAGTCTCCTTGATGTCATATTGTAACAGACATAGGTCTTTGGGTAATGTCCAAACACTCAACAGCTGCCAATCTGTTACTTAAAGATAGACTCTGGATATTTTTCATAAATTTCCATGTGATGTGCATTAAATTCCCATTTATATTTCTGTATGACACTGTGACCTAAACAAGAAGAGTTTATTCTGTGGAAATATTACATTTCAAACTGTTACATTTAACTAATCAACTATATCGCGTTTCCCCCAAAATTCGATAAATACTTATTCGTTTTCAATAAACAATAATTTCTTTCGTTAAGAAACAATGCAAAATTGATAGTAATATGTAATGTAAAATACACACAGAACCATGAACAGCCTTAATTTCAGCACTATTTCAATGCTCTCTTTAACACCTATCTTCAGCCTACAATAACAATAGACTCGTAGTGTATCCATTAATATGAAAGCTGAAATGAGGTTCTCCACGGTGTATATTCTATCGCCTGATCGTAATGAACATTCTGAAACTTCCAAACCTCAAGATGCGACAATATCAAGCAAAACCTTAAGACTAACCTTTTGAAGATGTTTTTCCACTGCCTGGACGATAATGGGCGCATGCATGATATTTTCATCAGCAAGCATAGTCAACATGTTGATCAGTGGCTTGCTGTTAACGGTGAGGTCCGATAAAGACGAAGCATATTCTTCGGCTACCTCCGACATTTTTACCATCGATGTCATGTTAGTTTGGTAGTTCTTCAAAACCATTCACACCACACTTAACTGTAACACAATAAAATCGCCTTAGTTTAGTAATTGTTCACAATTTTATTGGGAAACCATTCAGATCTAACGGAACTAAAAAACAGCTTGAAAACTGTTTAACATCTGCAAATCATTATTCCATATTAAACAGGACTTCGGTACACCTTGAAAATTACCTATTAAAACTCCGGCATTAACATGCTGATATGTTTTCTGAAAAAAAAAACTGTTTTAATATCGGCAGAAAATAACTGTTTTTCGCCACTCTGTCACTAACTCAACCTACAACCTGCTGCTACTGCGAATACCTCAAAATGGCTACCTACGTATCCATATCGATAATGAAACACGGCCCCTAATTGGTCTCCAGCGAACACTATACAATATAGCACTTTTCAATCTCCAATCACATCGTTTGTCGCTTAATGCGTGAAGTTGTAACTTCTACATCATCCGATAGGGGTCACAATAGTCAAAATGGAAAAAAGCTGCTTGGATTTGGAAATAATTTGTAAGAATAATAAACAGGCACCACTAATGCCAAATACATATATATAATTGTTTGTCATGTAATACGGTACTTAATGTTTTAAAAGTAACTGATTTAATATGAGTAGGTTATCTAGGCCAAATGGACAACTTTTGCAGTCAAGGTGAAAGGCTAAATGAGTGCAAGGAAAGAAGATGGCGGACTGCGATTACGTGGTATGCACGGGCTGAATTAAACGAAATAAACTCTTGTTTGAAGAGTTGGAAAAGACTACCATGAAACTTGAGGTTATATCTGGTGTAGCGGTGAATGTGAAGTCTTACGACTCTCAAAATAGTTTGCCAACGACCGAATGTAAAAGGTATAGATATATTGGAAAGTACATAGCAACTGTAGATATACGCCATACTTTCCTGTAACTACTAATAACCGGTATAACATTCTGTTAAATCTAACGGACTACCCATCAGGTGGAGAAGATGGCGCATCTAAAACGCAAGGAATTAAATCGGTGAAGTTGAAAATTCATCGTGATACAGAAAATGCACAGACCAGGCATTATATAAAGCATCGTATTGGAGCACAAAAAAGGCGCATAATCAATAGATATGATGAACCAGTGAATGTTCAGGAAGATAATACCAAACCCGAAAACATCCCAACAATTATTAATGGATGTGTTTCTCCTTCTAAGGATGTGGAAGTGTTCTCTTTTCATAATTATGTAAGTGAATTATATCCCAAATTGCTGAGTAGTAAAAACAATCTTTCAAAATCTTCAAAACATAAAATACCGTTGATAGGTGATAGTCAGGGCTTGAGGTGGGGCGGGATGGCATCCCGGTTCTTTTCTAAATGGCTTAAAAGCATCCCGTTACTTCTTTGGCAGTAAATGCAATGTACAATACCTTTTTTGGGAAAACCATCCCGGTTCTATTTTCATTCCACCTCAAGCACTGGTGATAGTCATCTAAGAGGCTACTCAGAAAATATGAAACATTATTTGAATGATCAGTACCAAGTGGTCACATTAAACTTGGAGCTGGTACAAAAATAATATTGGAACAAGCTACAAAAGATGTTGATAATTTGCTAGACAAAGATTTTATTATTTGTTGTGGGTCAAACGATATTGGTAGAGTACAATTAAGTACAGTTTTTAATGATTTTATTGAATTCATTAAGAGAGTCACTCATACGAGTATGATTCTTTTAACAGTCCCTTATAGGCATGACCTAAAAGGTCTTAATATTACTCCTGATGAAATTACTAATTTTAATAGAAAACTACTCAAGTTCAAAAACCTATTTCCACATCTCAGTGTGATGGAAATAAATTAAAATAGACATTGTGTATTAAACATGGGTTACATATGAATGATCTGGGTAAAGAAATACTATCATTCAATTTAGTTCTTCAGATTTTTTCTCTTATAGAGAAGGAAAATAATCTCAGCACTAATATCACAGCGCTCAGATATCATGAAGTTCAACCTTGAACAAGTAGTCTGTAAATCAACTTTTTCCACTGACTTCAGTTGAGACTGTTGGAAATACATCAGTAAAGCATATTAGAAAGAAGCCTGTAACAAAAATGAATGATTTTTATGGGAAATTTAAAATTAACTACTAAATGCTATAACATGTAATTCAAGTGCAGTACATTCTACAAAATTAAACAAATGTAGTAAATCACCTGTTATACATCATTCTCTGAAAATATATCAGAATATTTTTGGCTTGAGATAATAAGATGAACAAATTAAGCTTTTTATATCCAGATTGTCCACATATCATCTCCATAACTGAGCAACATTTAAGTTACACAGATTTGAGTAGTATTGTTATTGAAAATTATAAACTGGATGCCAGCTATTGTAGAACTACATCGAAAGGTGGAACATGTATACTTTTACTTAATCATTTAAATTATGTTACATTAAATATTGACACATATTGCACTGGTTTTGACATGAAACTCTGCTCAATCAGAATTCAATCCGACTCATCATATATTTATATACTTGCAGTTTATAGAGCCCCTTCTGGTAATTTTACTTATTTTATGCAACAAATGGACAAGATAATTAAGATCATTATATAACTCAAAAACAGCATTTTATCATATGTGGAGATTTTAATGTGGATTACCTTACTGATAATTGTAGGAAATTCATATAATCTTTTTAGCATTGTAGACTTTCCTACTATAATACAGAATACATCCAAATCTGCTATAGATAATACATTTATAGATTATTCGAGATTAAGGACTTCTAAAGTTACCCCTATACCAAATGGTCTGATTATGATGCTCAACTCATTTTGATCAATGATATTATGCTACCTTTCCTTCCCAAATGTTATTGGAAAACAAGGAAACTTGATAAATGTTCATTAGCTGATTAGAATTACAAACTTAGTTATGAGATATGGAAAGAGGGTTTTGAAGAGAATGATGTGAATGTTATGTTTAATTCCTTTTTAAATATATTTTTAAGATATGTTATGCTAGTTTTCCTAAATCATCTGTTACGTCACATATTACTAAGAAAATGTGGATCTCACCTAATATAAAAATCAAATGTAATATTAAGAGACATTTGTATTTAATTAGTAGGAATAGAAATGATCCCAATATTAAAAGTTACTATAAGGCATATTGTAAACCTTTGGCTGGAGATATTATAAAATCTAAGCTTCTTTATTATGATAAACAGATCTAAAAATTCTAACGACAGAATTAAAAGTGCTCGGAATATTGTTAAGGCGCTGACTAGTAGGAAGTCACGTTATGATATCTTACCTACTTTTAATACTCTTGATAGAGTATATACCAATTCAGTTATAACATGACTTTGACTTCAGTCTGCTGCATAAGCCTGCATTGACAGAAACCCTCTCTAGGTATTGTCCAAATATAACTTTTTAATACTGCAGTGACACGGTGCACAGCGCCAATATGGATCTGGACGTGGTGACAGTGCATATATCTTCATGCCAAAACTACTTTGCAACAAACATAGCTCCTCCACAGAAAGACTGACCCCACACTTTATCAAGGGGGGGGGGGGACATTTTTCAAAAACATGTGTCTAGAAGAAAAAATCTTGGTCAAGAATGACTGTGCGGGCAAGGTCCAGCTGCAATTTAACCAACCAACCAGCCAATCGACAGTGGGCAGGAGAGTTTCTGATCCGTCATTCAAAGTTATTACCATTCAGGTCATGCACATGACATTACGCTGTCAACATGTTTGACTGCCTTTCTGTTTGCAGGAAGCTAAAAAGAATGCTAGAGGCAAAGTATTGTGGGGTCTAGTAGGCGAGTACTGCCTTTCTAGGTGTTGAGGTTTTCATAGCAGTGCTTGTTAAGAATGTGATCTTCTGGGTTGTGACACCACATAGAATTGTGGGTGGATACTGATGTTTCAGAGGAACATGCTGATTTTCATGAACTCCCTGAAGGGAAAGAAGAAAACAAAAACAAAAGAGGTAGCTAAAATCCAATGGAACTTATCAACCATATATATCTCACTTCGTGCAATAAGCCATAACTTTCATTAGATTTAATATAGATAATAAAAAATGTATATATCCCTGTAACAGACCATGGAGGCCCATAAGCCTGTGAGACGTTGAGACTTCCACATTTTCTAGATATGTAGTTGGATCACAGATGGCAGTGGAGTTGTTAGCATAGTGTGCCAGCTGCCCTTTACTGCCAGGAAGATTCCTGATACTCGTTTCTGTTAGGAGGCTAAGTTGGGCCCATGGCCATACTGAGGCTGCAGATATTGGGTGAACTGAAAAATTCAGTGACCTCGACAGGAATTGAACCTGTGATCTTCCATCTTTTAGCACAGTGCCTCAACCAACTATGCTACTGCATAGTAGGCCCGTCACTTCTTTCCAATCGTGATCCTTCTGCAGCACCCTTCAGTGGGAGAAAGGCTATCCTCTAACTTCCCATCACTTGGGTCCAGGAAAATGGGCCATCACTTTCCCAGTTATCAAGTCCAGACTTACTTCCTGTGAGAAACTTGTGGTGTCTTCTGTTCATATCTTATATACCTATGTCCTCCCCATGGAAACAACACTGGATCCCTCAAAACGTTCATTCTGTCACAATTCCATACATTTATGGCAGTAAAGCAGTGTGCTCCTGATAAGTACCATGTTTATCCATTTTTGTCCATTTCTTTTCTCTGACTTTGGAGTGGGTGCCTTTCTTTTTTTCTTTCTAATTGGATGTCATGACTACCCTCCTCCTGACTTGCCAATAGTATCAAGCCTGTTTCTGAACTTGCACACTTCAACCTTGCAAATAGAGGCACATCTTCCTCTGAAATATCTGTACCCGCCCACAAAAAGTATACAGTGTCATAACCCAGAACACCAGTCTCTGAAACCTTAAGACATCAACACTACATTGACATTGCTGATCATCTGAGAAAGACTTCATTGTATGGAGTTGCCGTGAAAGCTTAAAATCTAATACAGAAAAATATAAATCAGAGGAAACCATATAAGGGGACTGATTGATATCGACATGGGTACAGAAACATTTAATTTGAGAGTTATGGCTGAAAAAATACTGTCATAACCTATTCAGTTGTCATTTTGTCATTGTTTTGGTTAATGAAGTGCTGAGCAATTCTTTTATTTTCATAGTGCTTTTTATGGATAAGGCAGGTTTCAACACAGCATCAATGTGTAGGCGGGAATTGAAGGTGGTTGTTTGGCAGACCCACCTGTTTTGCCACATCAGCTTACAGGCAACATCGGGATTTCCTTTTACTTGATCTGCCAAAGCTACTGCAAGATGTACCACTGGCATGAATGTGGTACGTGCATGATTATGCTCTGGCCGATTTTAGCTATACTGTGCAAGATGCTCTCAACAACACCTTTCATAACCAATGGATAGTTACAGGAGGACACATTGTATGGCCTCCATGCTCACCACATTTGAATCTTCAGGATTTTTACCTATGGGGACACCTGAAAACATGTGCACCACCTGTTGACAACAAAGAGGCACTTCACCATTGCATTGTGGATGCCTGTCAGACTATCTGCAACTATTCCAGCATCTGTGAACAGATGCGGAGGACCAGGATGAGACATGTTAAAGTGTGCATAGAATCAAATGGATGATATTTTGAGCATACTCTTTCAGCTGTAACTATCAGACTAAATGTCTCCAGACACACACTGTGGAACTCGTCCCCAAAGTATATTCACACCTTTCAGTTACACTCTGTATATATGTGTATCTATATACACACACATAATATATTGTATATAGACAGGAGAACAGGACACTTCTCCCACGAATAGTTCCACGGATGTCACATTTCCACTGCTTTATACTCGAAGGCAGATCTTTGGGCTTGCAGTTCATACATATTTATAATATGCTAATTTCTAATGCCATTTGATGCTACTGAAGTCTATATAATTTTTCTCAAAAATATACGTAGTACCCAGTTTGGTGTGCAGTACAATACTGGGTTTATTCAGAAACTTATCACAAAAGAAAGTCACTAAAATAAGAATTTCTAAGCATTATGTCTTTCATAAGGTCACAGATGCAGTTTGTGCATGTGATGAAACCTGCTGTGACATGTTCAGGCATATTATTGAACCTGAAACAGTATTTTTTTTTTCCCCCAAGGAACACTGAATAGGGCTACATTTGTGCTGCCATCCCATACCTCATATTAGATCCATCTGAGGGCTCCTTTCGCAGATTGAAATAAGATATTCTAAGCTATTGATTGGTATAATCATCAGCATATACTGTCAGGGATTTCCCCCTACAGTCCTTATTGCTATGTACCCCTTCCTGTTGCAACAAAGCATTATTTCAGTATATCCTCTGTATAAATGCAGGTAGTTCCAAAAGTTTGTGTGGAAATAAAAGTTGTAACATTTTGGTAGAATATGAAGGCCTGGTCCACAGTCATTTGGAAGGTGAAGGTGAATTTGATACCAGTGACAGCTGTTCAAGTCATATTGATGACATTGCCCTTGGCAAAGAGATGGTGAGCGAAACTGACATCAAGGTAGACGGGGGAAGAAATGAGGTGTTTTGAGTCCTAATATGTGAACAGGTATGTCAGGCGAAAAGAAGCTTTCTGTAATGTTCCCAAACCCCAAAAAAATGTAAACTATGTTAGATTTTGGGATTGTTCTTGAGTTGCATTTAGTAGGGGCAGGATTTATTATACTCCTGAAGAACTAACAGGTATGCACAGGCCGCGCCATAGCTCAAGCAGTTATTCTATTTGCCGGATTACCACCACGGCAGCTCAGGTTCAATTCTGGGTCTGGTCAAGTGGGATTTGTTTAGGGCAGGCACAATAGCACTGTGGTCACGGTGCAAGGGCCAAGAAGGCCCCATCCCAAGTGGGATTTGTGGTGGACAAAGTGCCGCTAGGATGGGTTTTCTCAAGAGTACTTCGGTTTCCCCTGCCAATATACATTCCACTAAATTTTCCATCATAATCACCCTGGGCCTCTACAATAGGCAAATCAGTGGCCACTGTGCCGAGTGTACCCAGTTGGACTCCACACCCCAATAAGCGAATTAAAACAAAAACAGGTATGCATAGTGGTATCATTATTCAACAGGCAGTCTTTTTTTTTTTGTTCCATTTCCATCACCGGTTAGGTCTTGATATCACATAACAGAAACTGAAATGTATATTGTGTTTTTGTTCAAGCTGACTTGGATTATCCAGAAACCTATAACAAGACTGTATTTTTCGCAATCAAGTGTTGTGCAAATTCCAGGTTCCATTGACGCTGCTGCCAGTGAGATCTGAACTTATTTTAAGACTTTACATTTCAGTGATGAAAGGTATAAATGGTAAAGTCCTGTGCTTAACTAATAAAGCACTATGCCATGAATGCATATAGGGGAGTGGATGTATAGATCCACATTTTCTTGACCTCAGTACTAATTGGATACTGCTTGAACACCTGTACCAATCTCCATGAAAGTTGGTAAGAATATAATACTACATGAAGGCATCTCAAAAAACACATAAGAAATCCCTTCAATCAACAGTACCAACATTGGAACCTTTCAAATTTCTTAGACATAACCTTAATATTGCTTGAATGTCTATACCAATCTTCATGAAACTTTGTATGTATATATCATGCCACCTGAGGCTATGTCAATGGTGTACATGATAATTGCCTTTCATTAGTAATACCAGCACTGTAGCCTCTGAAATTGAGGTAATACCCCATAATATTACTTGAATACTTCAATGTATATCATCCCACCTGAGACCATATGAATGGTGTATGCGAGAAATCCGTCATTAGTTCTACCAACACCACAGCCTCCAAAACTGAGGTAATAACTGTAATATTACCTGAGTGCCAGAACCAATAAGAAACTTGATATATATATCATGCCATGTCAACAGTGTATAAATCAGTAATACCAACACTGAAGCCTCTCAAACTGCATTGTTTTATTGGCTTCATTATGCATACATACCAAAATTTTCTGTATACTTGCTGTATCGCATACTAAAGTTATAGTGAAAGGAAAGTAGGCGATTCTTTCTTCACGGTACTTTTCTACTTCATATAATACTTTGATACAGAATTTATATTGTGAAAATGTTTCAATTAAGAATTTATTCATCAAATATTATAGGCATGCCCCCCCCCCAATTCAATAAGTACTTGGGGGCCCCCTATACACACACAGTTTGGCCTCCTGTTCGGCCTGCACAGTTGAAGACTGAAAGGCAAAACTGATGTGTGGGGTGGCCAGCCAGCCAATCTTTTGGGCTGTTGGCCTGTAGGAAACCCACCAGTTCTACTTGCAGGACATAGCATGTGACGTGGGTGACTCAGCAATATAGGCTGGAAGAGGGTGACTGTGGCATGAAGCCTGCCAGTTTATCTGCGTATGGGAAGGAAAGGAAGAAGGCAAACTGTGAAAAGTTTTGCCTGTAAGGTCGATCGGAAGGCCAAACTGTGTATGTATGGGGGGCCCTTACTGGCTGTTTTTCAGACATTCATTTTTCTTTCATTAATATACGATATAAAACTGATGTGTAGTGTAAAATACACACAGAACTATGAACAGCCCGATTTTCTGCGATCTTTCAAATGTTCTCCTTAACAACCCCATTTCAAAACAATAGATTGCCTACGACAATAACAGGTTCATGGTGTATATTCCTACACTTGATCGTGTAACATTCTGAAACGTCCAAGCTTCAAGATGCAACAATATAAAACATAACCTAAAAATAACATTTTGCAGGCGTTTTTACACTGACTAGACGATTATGTGGACATGCATATTTTTATCAGCAAGCATCGTCAACATGTTGACCAGCGACTTCTTTTTCACGGATATATCCGACAATGAGGGCGCATATAATTTGGCTACCTCTTTTGTTACCTTCGACATTTTTACCACCGATGTTATGTTACCTTGTCAGTTCTTCAAAACATTCACGCAACACTTAACTGTATAACAATAAAATATCCTAAGTTCTGTAACTGTTCACGATTTCGTTGGCAAACTATTCACATGTCTAACGGAACTTAAAAACAACTTGGAAAATGATTAACATTTGCAACTCACTATTCCATATCAAACTGGAATTCGGTACACCTTCAAAAATCACGTATTAAACATCAAGAATTAACATACTGAGTTGATTCCTGCAAAAACTGCTTCAATATCGACACAAAATAATACTTCTTCAGACAAATACTTCGGCACAAACTCAACTTCCTACCACTGCAAATGCCTCAAAATGGCTACCTACGTAGATACCAATGATGAAACACGGCTCCTAATTGGTCTCCAGCGAACACTGTACAATATAACACATTTCCATCTCCAATCATATTGTTTGTCGCTTTATGCGTGAAGTAATTTCAATATCGTTCGCTAGGTGTCAGCAAGGACACAATGGAAGAAAAGTGGTAGGAATTGGAAGTAAATTGTAAAATTAGTAAATAGTGCACCACTAATACTAAATACATATATAATTGTATGCTATGTAATACCGTATAATTTTTTTTAAAGTAACTGATTTAATATGACAAGGCTATCTAGACCAGATGGGCAGAGTTTGCTCCTAAGGTGAGGGGCTAGGTGGGTGTTTCATTCAACCTTTCACTGTTGAACGATGATTTTGCAACTCTTTGCTTTGCACGATTCATTTTGTTTTAGGTGATTCACTATAACGTTGCATGGAAGATCACAGACTTTTATTTATGGTTATCCCTCTTGAGAAAAAAGTTTCGTTAGGGCTGATGAAGTATTTGCTTCAAAAAAAAAAAAAACTTTCATTTAATTATGAAGTGAGGGTCTATTATATTCGCATTTCTTTCGTCATGGGGTCCTCTTCTTCCTTGTCCAAACACTGCAAGTGGGCAGGCTTTACGATCAAGGTTGTGGAATGAGCCAATGAGAAAATCAAGGTACAGTAAAACAGTTATTGAGGAATTATCAGACAAAGATTTGATTACATAGGTATTATACATTAGGAATAAGATTATAAAATTATAAGCAACAATATTTGATATTTATTGATGTGATTATCACGGCAGAAATGGTAACTGACAGTTGTGTACATTTAACAACTTTCTGTATACTTCACTGTTACAACTTCAGTTTTTTATAAAACCAACCATATTAGTTTCACCATTTAAATTGCTCTGATACACATTATGGCACTAATACAAAACTTTAAAAGTACAGAAATGTTTGATACAGTTCATCAAGTGAATTGCAAGTCAAAGGCAAAGTTACTTTACAACTGGTGGTTTACTGCCAATCAGTGCATGGCATCAAATACCTAAGATTCACGACCAGTTTTTTTTTTCAACTGAACCCTTGCAGTCATAATCCTTATGTAGCAACCTTTCTAATGAGAGGATGGATTTCTTTTATGAATATGCTTCGCCTTCTTGTAAAGTCCATGCATTGTACATGCAGTATGTTATTGAAAATTCTTCCATTTGCACTATATACAAGTCATCTGTCAGTCAAAGCTCTGGACAGTAGATCATGCCTATCATACTTATGCTACAAAGGCAACTTACATCACTTCAATGGTTATAAACTTCAGGACAGCCATTGCCTCTTATATTTTGTGTGTCTGGCTTTGCCTTGTCCTATACTGTAAACATATTCATTCTTATGATTTTCTATGAATTCTGCTTGTTGCCAGCGTACACTGGTGTGCAGCTTGGAAAATTTCCAGTGGTGCATGGAATCTTGTTTTGTAGGCACTACAATTTCAAAAGGTGGGTGTCTGCTGCTAATTCCCAGGCAGGACAAGCATAAGTCATTACTGATCTGATCAATGCATTATGGAGGGTTATTTTAATGTTGGCACTTAAACACTCGCTTTTGAATAGGGAGTCGATTCTAATAAATGTTCTGAAGGCCCTGGCTGTGCCGTCTCCATGTAACCTCATATCGAAGATTACACCCAGAGATTTTACATGATTCATGAAGGGGATGTTCTGTCCATTCAATGTAAGATCATTAGGGGACCTAAGTCTGTGAGAAAAATAGAGGGCCTCAGTCTTATCGTCATTGATTTTCATGTTCCAGCACTCGCACAATATCTCAACAGCACTGATACCTTGCAGCAGCCTCCTGAGAACATAACCCTCTTTGCAGTCTCTCGCATATATACAGGTGTCATTAATAAAGAGACCTAAATAGACACTAGGTGTTCGGGGCGTATCGTTCTGTGGGTGTGTATACTGTAGAATGTGGGGAACAGGTGGAACCTTGTGGCTCCCCTGCTTATATATCTCTTGATGCAGACATTTCATCTTCAGCAAAGAACAATTTTCCCTGACAAAGGAGAGAGCTAATAAGCTCGATCAGAGTGACCGAAAATTTTAAGTTACTTCATATAACAAGTCAAGTTTCCATGTTGTATAAAGGCCTTTTCAGTAATCAAGGATACCGCAGATGTAGACATGTTACTGTTGAAATTTACACTGACATGGTCCATAAGCATTATACACTGAAGTGCCATGTTGTGGCAGGCACAGACACCAAACCAGCTTGCATTAACTCTTTGACTGGCGCGAAGGGTATTTAAATCCCACCCCTGTCCTGGCAGGCCCTTTAAACCTTATGTCGCTAAAATGCATGTAGTTACTTTTTCCTAAACAACTTCAACAAAAATTGGTTTTTAAAAACGAAATTTTCAGGAACTAATTAAAATACAATATATTATGCAATAAATGCCTTTCCATACCTCTTTATTAGTTTTTCTTCGTGTGATAAACATTGAAACATGGAAGTTTGCAGAGAGCCACACCACAGCCTGCACACATGATACTTGTTTCTTTTCTAACCTTGTGCTTAGCACTCACGCGACACTTTCTCAGGGCACCATTCTTCTTATTGTTACTGGGAGGAACATGGACCATTTTGTGAATTTTCAAGCCACCCTCTAGACGATTTACTGGCTCTTTCACTGGTGGCCTTTTCAAGGTCGAGGGCGGAGGCGTGACTTCACTCTAGTCTGACGCAATAAATTC
>NW_019731591.1:169911-205509 GCF_002891405.2 Cryptotermes secundus
GTACAATGTCTCCGTACGTTCATGAGATGGGCGTGTCAGGCACCGCACTCGTGGTAGGTAAATGTTCATGATTACTGTCTTGTGGATCATTGTCTATCACTGTATTATTGTCACTATCAACTTCATCCAATTCAGGAATCATTATTTCATCGCCACTATCATCATCAGAACAAATCTCGTTCACAACATTTTCCAGCTGGTCTGTAGGAACACGAAGACACTTGCTGCAAGAAGCCATGGTGAAACTGAATGAATGTGAAATATTTTCTGACCTTTTCCTTCTCAGAGGGTTCTGACAGTAATATAGACCCCCACAAAGTTTACAAGGGTTCTTTACAAACATGCACAAAAACTATCATATATATGTCTTTGGTTGATGAGTGCCAAGAGAGCAAAGAAGGGAAGAGATTGTCAAAGCATTAAAACGCCAACGCCAGGGAACGGCTGGCATCGTCCGGGCGTTAAAACACGCCCGCGCCAGTCAAAGAGTTAAGCAGGCCTCTCTTCAGTGTGGCTTTGGACTATTTTCAGAATAACTTTCTCAAACAGCATGCCTCTTGTGGAGAGGAGGCTAATCGAATGTAAATTATGAGGGAATTTTTGGTATGTACCGGGTTTCAGTAATGTTCTAACTTTTGTTCCTTCCAAGGGTTTAGAAAATGGGACACCAGAGGCAGTGATTAAATGAATGTGCCAGATGTACCACTGGTCTTCTTGGAAGATGCCTGAGGCATTCGTTTAGAGTACTATAAAGACCACAAGCCTTTCTCAATTACAGTGGATTTGCTAATTTTTATGTCACAAGGTCTTGCTTTTCGCAAGGGGGCGTCATCTACAGATGTGAGCAGAGCTTTGACTCTCCATGCTTTTTGTCATACAAGTCATGAGATGAAAACTAGTTTTCTAAACAATCTGCAGTCGTTTGGGTGATGATATTCCTAAAGGTCCACGAACAGTGGCTGGTGCCTTTGGTCCACCCTTTTTCATAAGAGATTTCACAGTAAGTCACACAGCTTGAGGTGTGACCAACTGTTTATTTCACACCATTTGAATGACTTCTTACAGGCCATTCTTCTGATGGTTTTGGTGACCCATTTAACTGTGACTTCACATGCTGGATCCTGGGTAACTTGCCAGTTTCCATAACCTCCTCTTTATGTTTTCGCAGACTCTCCAACCAGGTATATGGTTATTAAGCTCCAAGAGTGTAATTTCTCTTGTTGATAGCCTTTACGCCAAAGCTGTGGAGGCAATACAGTCACAGGCTGCTTTGTCAGCTCCTTCCTTTGAGTTAACTGGATTATATGTGAAATTAATTTAGAGGCCAGGCTTTGAAATTGCTCGCAGTCTGAATCTCTCAGCCAGGTCTGAAAGGCTTGCCAACCCAAGTGGGGTTTCAAACCAAGATAGGTTGCTAACTGATTGTCGGTCGTAACATGACTTTGATTTCAATCTGCTGCATAAGCCTGCATTGACAGAAACCCTCTCTAGGTATTGTCCAAATACAACTTTGAATACTGCAGTGACACATGGTGCACAGCACCAATATGGATCTGGACGTGGTGACAGTTCATGTATCTTCATGCCAAAACTACTGTGCAACAAACATAGCTCCTCCACAGAAAGACTGACCCCACACTTTAGCAAAGGGGGGGGGGCCAAATTTTTAAAAAACACAACGTGTCTAGAAGAAGAAATCTTGGTCAAGTCTTGAAAAGTCCTGAAGAAGTCAAGAATGAGTGCGAGCGAGGTCCTGCAGTTCTTTCTTCATTTGTTCATCAGTGCTTTTACACATAAGGCACATTTCAATACAGGATCAATAATCATAACCAACACCAGCGGGCAAAGGAGAATCCTCATGGTGTAATCTACTCTAGACATGAACTTTTGAATGCCTGAACCAATCTTTATAAAACGTGGTACGTATATCATTCCACATAACCCCAATCTCATCAGTGTAATTCATAAATCCCTCCCACCAGTAAAACCAAAATTAGAACCTCTCAAATTTTCAGGCCAAACCTTAATACTGCTCGAATAAAAGTAAGTAAAAGTAAAGTAAAGCTATCCCTGTACCAGGCCGTGAAGGCCCATAGGGTTGTGAGACACTGAGGGTCCCACACTATCTAGACAATTGACTCAAAGATGGCGGTAAGTTCAGTCTTACGCGCCAGCCGCGCTTTACTCCCCAGGAAAATTATTTAATTAATTCCTGGTACTCATTTCTGTTAGAGGCTGAGTAAACCCCAGGGTCTAGTGCGGCTGGAAGGATTAGGTCAACTGAAAAAAATCCAATGACCTCATCGGGACTTGAACCTGCTACCTTCCGGCTTGTAGCATAGCCCCTCAACCAACTGCACTACCGCGTGGCCCAATACTGCTCGAATACTTGGATCAATCTTCAGGAAACTAAGTATGCATATCATACCAAATGAAACCATCTCAACACCTTACTCATACATCCCTCCAATCACAAGTATCAATATTACAGCCTCAAAAATTGTTGCGGTAATAACCGTAATCATACCTATATGCCTGAACCAATCACCATGAAACTTGGTATGCATATCATGCCACCTGAGCCCATTTCAACAGCTCACCTCATAAATCCCTTCAATCAATAACATCAACATGACACTTTTTTGAACTGCTGAGGAGAAACCTTAATATTCCTTCAACACCTGTACCGATCTTCAAGAATCTTACTATGTATGCCATGCATTTCATCATTCCTTTCCATCAGTTTATCTCTCAAATTTCTGGGGCAAAACCTTAATATTGCTTGAATACCCGTACCAATCTTCATGGAAGTTGGTAAGAATATAATACTACATGAGGGCACTCGACAAGTACATAATAAATCCCTTCAATCAGTAATACCAACATTGGAACCTTTCAAATGTCTTAAGACATAAATTTAATGTTGCTTGAATGTCTATACCAATCTTCATGAAACATGGTATGTATATATCACGCTACCTGAGGCCATGTCAATGGTGTACATGATAAATGTCTCTTATTAGTATTACCAACACTATAGTCTCTGAAACTGTGGTAATACCCCCCTAATATTACTTGACTGCTTCAACTGTTCATGAAAATTTGTTATGTATATCATCCCATCTGAGACCACATAAATGGTGTATGCAAGAAATCCGTCATTAGTTGTATCAACACCACAGCCTCTCAAATTGACGTAATAACCGTAATATTACCTGAGAGCCAGAACCAATAAGATACTTCATACATATATATGTATATCATGCCATGTCAACAGTGTACCCATAAGTCACTCAAATCAGTAATACCAACACTGAAGCCTCCCAAACTGTTATTTTATTGACTTTATTATGCATACATACCAAAATTTTCAGTATACTTGAAGTATCACATACTAAAGTTATAGTGAAAGGAAAGTAGGTGATTGTTTCTTCCCAGTACTTTTCTACTTCCACATAAGACTTTGATATAGCCTAATCAAATATTATAGGCTATCCCCCCCAATTCAATGAGTACTTACTGGATGACTTTCAATAAACATCTTATCTTTCATTAATATATCACGCAAAACTGATGCTTAATGTAAAATACACACAGATCTATGAACAGCCCGATTTTCAGCGCTCTTACAAATTTCCTCTTTAACAACTTGTCTTCAAAACAACAGCTTGCCTACAACAACAACAGATTCATACTATATCAGTTCAAAAGCTGAAATGCGGTTCTCCATCGTGTATGTTCCTACACCTAATAGTGTAACATTCTGATACTTCCAAGCTTCAAGATGCAACAATATGATATAACCTAAAATAACATTTTGAAGACGCTTTCATACTAACTAGACGATTATGTGGGCATGCATGATATCTTTATCAACAAGCATCATTGCCATGTTGACCAGCGGTTTGTTCTTCACGGGGAGATCCAATAATGAGGGCGCATATACTTCGGCTCTTTTGCTATGTTCCACATTTGCACAATCGATGTCATGTTACCTTGTCAGTTCTTCAAATCATTCACGCAGCACTTAACTGTATTACAGTAAAATATCCTAAATTCAGTAACTGTTCACGATTTCATCTGGAAACCATTCACAGATCTAACAGAACTAAAAACAGCTTGAAAATGGTAAACATTTGCAACTCACTATTTCACATCAAACAGGGCCTCCATACATCTTGAAAATTACCTATTAAAACTCCATTTTATAACATAACAGAGAAAATTTCAGCAGACCCATCCCTTAACTGTGCAGTGCTATTTGAAAGAGATCAACAGCAGGAAGTTCGTATGTCAAGCAGACAAAGGAGGCCCCCAGTAAAGCTAAGTAAAGATTTATAGATAAGCATAGTGCTGGTATCCTCAAGAATAATATAGTCAATGCAAACATTAAGATATTCCATCAAAACATGCAAAGTGTAAACAATAAAAAGCTAAATATGGATGTGCTACTAACAGATAAAGCACTAGAATTGGACATACTATGTATCACCGAACATTGGTTACAGGGACAAGAAATAGGGTATTATAATTTTGAAAACTATTCCCTTATATCGAAATTCGGTAGGAAAAATAAGCAGCATGGAGGCTGTAAAATCTGTAAAAATCTAGAAAACTTGAATCAAGAAGAACACTTTGAGGCTAATATAATCGAACTTATCCAGTTTAATACAATTATTATCTGTGTATATAGAACTCCAAACAGTAATAATATATTTATTGAAACCATAGACACAATAATTAGTAATTTACTAAATGAAGGGAAGAGCATCATTACTGTAGGTGATCTCAACATAAATTTCCTAGGAGGAAGAGTAAATCTACAACTACAAACAGTGTTAAACTCATATGGCTTGCAAGCAATAGTTGATGTCCCAACAAGAATAGGACCTAGAAGTCAAACAGCATTAGATCAAATAATATTGAACAAGGGCTTATGGGAATACAATCTTAAGGTGATTGAAACAGGATTTTCTGACCATAAAGCACAGATACTACAAATACAGATGCAGTATAAGAATTGATAGTGGAAAGTTAGACTAAAGGAAGAATTCAGAATAGCTAGATCTTACATGGAAGAGAATGTACAATACCAAAACTACCTACTAGAAAAAGAGACTTTTGAGCTTGTTTTTCAGCAAAATTCAGCGAACGAGGCATACAATGAATATTTAGGTACTTTACAGTATTATTACGATATAGCTATGCCTAAAAAGGTAAAAACTAAAGAGCAGGAAAATAAATGGGTTACCTCAGGAATAAGGGTATCAGGGAAGAGACTTAACAGTCTAATGAAAGAAGGAAATATGCCAGAAGAATTTAAATACTACTACTTTCATTACAAAAGAAAATATACAACAAAGTTATCAGTGAAGCAAAAAAGTTAACTAATAACATGCGAATAAGAGCATCACGGAAAAAATCAAAAGCCATGTGGGAGCTAGTTAAGGAGTAACTAGGTAAACAGAAAAAAGCAACGAAGAATATTGAAATAAGTGAGAATGGAGTAAATATACAAGATCCAAAAGCTACAGCCAATGAAGTTAATGTCAATACAGTAAAATATAATATTAACAGCATGTTCTTAACCCCAACTACTGAAGAGGAAGTGGCAGGCATAATTAAAGGACAGTAATAAAAAATCAACGGGAATGGATGATATTCCAGAGTATATTATTAAAAAAAATTATCCTAAAACAACAACTGCTTTGACACATAATAAATCTGTCACTCTCAACTGGGCATTTTCCTGATCAACTAAAAACTGCAAAAGTGAAACCTTTGTATAGGAAAGGATGTGATACAGAAGTTGGGAATTATAGACCAGTTTCACTAATTTCTGTTTTTTTTCAAAAATAATAGAAAAAATCATACATAAAAGACTTGTTATCATTTTTTAATAATCACAGCATAATTAACAATAAACAGCGTGGTTTCTGTAAAGGGAAGTCAACAAATACTGCAACTGCAGAGTTTATAGAAAGGGTCTACAAATCAGTGGATGATAGGGAAGTAAGTATAGGGATATTTCTGGATCTGTCAAAGGCATTTGATTTAGTTGATCATGATATACTGCTAAGGAAGGTGACAAGAATGAGAATAACAGGGGTTGCACTAAAATGGTTTCAATCATATCTAGATATCAATGATCTAGAAGGTGGCATTGAACATGGAAGACCAACGTTTTTTGCCGACGATACTAGTATTCTTATAACAGGAAACAGTGCTAATGATGCCCAAAGGAAAATAAATAAAATAATAAATGCACTCACAGAGTGGTTTGAAAGGAATAGATTAATTATTAATAAAGAAAAAACAACAATATCCTTTCATCAACCTCAAATAGTACAAGTTGAATGCCCATGAATAAAGCTCTATGATACAGTGATCAATTATACAGAACATACAAAATTTTTGGGACTTTGGTTGGATAAGAATCTAAGGTGGACTGCACATACTCAACAAGTACCAAATAAATTATGTAAAATACGTTTTGCCTTACGAGTAGTTAAAAGAGTATCAGGATTAGAGACCGTTCGCGCCTTATATTATGCTTATTTTCAATCCTTATTATATGGATTCATATTTTGGGGCATTTCAGGAAATGCAATTTTGGGTTGCAGAAGAGAGCTATTAGAGCTATGATACAAATCCCGAAAACCATTAGTTGTAAACATTATTTTAAATCGTTACAAATATTACCTTTACCATGTCTGTATACATATGAAATTCTAGTTTACATAAAAACCAATCTGAATGTTTTCATAACCAATTCAGGAATACACTCGCAAAATACAAGGAGAAAAGAGGACTTGTTCATAGTTCCACGTAATAAGAGTCTATACAAAAACAATTATTGGACTTAGTATGTTAAATCAGTTGCCACAATATATTAAAGAGATACCAGTACTATACCAGTTTAAAAAGACTTTGAAGACATTCCTACTTGATCATTGTTTCTATAGTGTAGACGAGTTTCTCTTCTCTTTTTGAAGCTAACCTGCTATCCTTAAATTTTAATAAAACCCACCATCTCCTGTTCAGGACTAAAAATAGTTTGGTAACAGACATAAGCATATATCATCAAAATAAGAATATCACTAATGTGCCAAATATTAAGTTTCTAGGTATTTATATTGATGAAACATTATCATGGAAGTCTCATATTGATAAATTAGTAATTAAAATGAGTGCAGCTTGCTATGCAATTAGAACTGTAAGAGGTCTCATGTCACAGGAAACCCTAAGGATGATCTACTTTGCCTATGTGCATACTATCATGGAATATGGGATAATTTTCTGGGGTAGCTCAGCAACTAGTATAAATGTTTTCAGAATGCAAAAGCGGATCATTAGAACTATTATGAATGTAAGAACTAGAGACTCATGTAGGGAACTATTCAAAAACCTAAAAATATTACCAATGTACTCACAGTATATATACTCTATAATTCTGTTTGTTGTAAATAATAGAGACCTATACAGTTCAAACTATGAGACCCACAATCTCAATCCTAGACATACCACAAATTTGCATCTTCCCACATCACGCCTAACAATCTTTCAGAAAGGACCATATTATTTTGGTATCAAGGCTTATAACCACCTGCCATCCAGAATCAAGAGTATGAGTAATGATGTGAAATTATTTAAATTGAGGCTAAAAAGATTTTTTCTTTCAAATTCTTTTTATTCCTTAGAGGAATATTTTAACCATGTATGTAATTAAAATTGGTAATTGTACCCCTGATATGTTATAATTTTATATCATTACCTAAGTATTTTGTATCAATTATTGTTTTATAATTTTGATCATTTTATGCATTGTACATTAATATAAATCTTTTAACTGTCTTAATGACAAAAGTATGTATGTAGTTTTTGTATTTTGCGTATTTTAATCTATTAGCTTGGGACAAAATCCATATCCACTGGTCAGCTGTACCATAAGGATCAACGGAATGTATAAATGTAAATAAATAAATAAATCCTAGTTCTAATCACTTGTAAACATATATTTCAAGAATAATTAACTTGTAGATTGTAATATTAGTAATGTTATAGGAATGCCTACTGCCCTACTGTGTATTTTTTTCTTACAGGAACGACATCGACGATACAAAGATATTTTGTGCCCGGATAGAAGGATCGGGTCTTGAGTCGTACAGCGGTGTCGTGTGTTAAACGATTATATTCGTTCTATTATTATAATCATCATTGTATTATCTTAGTATATTATTATTGTAAAGTCTTTTACTTGTCCTATATCATGTATAATGATCCATGGATATAAAGTAAATAAATAAATAATGAGATGTTACCTTAACATCTGTTTTAAAATCGCCAACAAATAATAGTTTTTCACGTATAATACTCTGTCACGAACATCACGAAGTCAATCTGTCTCTCCTCCGAATAACTAAACATGGCTACCTACGTATCCCTAGTAATGTTGGAACACGACTCATAATTGGTCTCGAACGAAAACTATACAATATAGCCCTTTTCATCCTCCAATCATATCGTTTGTCGCTTTATGTGTGAAGTTGTAACTTTTACATCATGCGATAGGTGGTGCATTGGATGAAATCTGCTTGAATTCGGAAATAAATTGTAAAAATAACAAATTTGCACCACTAATACTAATTACATATATATTATTGTTTTGCTATGTAATACGGTACTTAAAGTTTTAAAAGCAATTGATTTAATATGACAAGGTTATATAGGCTAAATGGGCAGCGCCTGCTGTCAAGGCGAATAGTTAGATGAGTGTTTCATTGAACCTTTCACTGCTGGACAATGATTTTGCATCAACATTTGCTTTATACGATTTTAGAGAAAACATTGTACAATACGAAACGATACAAAAATTTTCAGTCTCCAATGACGTCATTTCTTATGTTCTCGTCATTTCACGCTTGAACGCATGAAGTTGTAACTTCGATATGTTCGATATCATCCGATAGATGTCACAATGGAAGAAAGTGGGGTTGTCGTGAAAAATTCAAGAATTTACAAACTGGAAGTATATATAGTAAATACATACGTTCATACATAATTGTGTGCCATCTAATAAGGTACTTAAAGTTTTTAAATGTAATTAATTTATTATGACCAGGTTATCTAGGACAAATAGGCAGGGTTGAGCAGTCAAGGTGAAATGCCGAATGCACTGATTCACTTCAACCTTCTACTGTTAAGGATGATTGTACCATTACTTATACTTAACATGATGCGTTCTGTTTAATGTTTTTAGGTGTACTAAAACTTCATATGGAAGATTACAAGTTTTTATTTAAGGTTGTCCTTGTTGGAAATGCTGGTGTTGGAAAAACATGTTTGGTTAGAAGGTTCACACAGGTAATAAATATCAATTCATGTTAGAAAAAAGGTTCATTTCAGTAGAGAATAAAAGAGAGTGGGTTAAATTGGAATTCCTCTTATTATAGGGTCTTTTCCCTCCTGGTCAAGGTGCTACAATTGGAGTAGATTTTATGATCAAGACTGTGGAGATAGATAATGAGAAAGTCAAGGTATGGTAAACAGCACTTATTGATGACTGTCCATTGAATTATCACACAAGGAGTTAACCATGCAAGTAATATATATTTTGAATGATCTTGGAAATTTTAAAGTAATATCCAGTATTTATATATGTAAAGAGTACATGGGAACTTGTAGCTGACAGTTCTGTAAAATTCATTCACATAATAAGTTTCTGTATACTTTACTGGCACAACTTCAATTACAGTTTGATACAGAACTGATCAATTCAGTTTCACCATTTAAATGGATATGATACAGTTTATGGTACTATTGCAAAATGTTAAAAATACTGGGACCGCAAGCGAAATCAATATAAAGTTCTTAAACTTGTGTACATGTACAATATTCTTTTTAATATGCATATAATTGTTAATCTGTGCATTATTCATTTTCTAAACAGTTACAAATCTGGGATACAGCGGGACAGGAGAGATTCCGATCCATAACACAAAGCTATTACCGTTCAGCTCATGCACTAATTTTGGTATATGACATAAGCTGTCAACCTACATTTGATTGCCTCCCTGACTGGTTGAGGGAGATTGAAGAGTATGCTAGCAGCAAGGTACTCAGGGTTTTAGTAGGTGAGTTCTGCCTTACGTAAGTTTTGAGGTTCTCATGGAAGTGCTTGTTAACATTGTGGCTTTGTGGGTTGTAACACCATGTTGTATGAGTGGATACCAATGTTTCAGAGGAACATGCTGCTTCACATGAACTCCTTGAAGAAAAGGAAGCAACATTTTTTTCTCTTCCAATGACAACCCAGTTACTTCCTTCAAAACATAATCCCTTTACTTGGGCATTCATTGGGAAGAAAATGCTGTCCTATCACTTCCCATCTGTTGGGGGCCCTTAAACAGGCCATTATTTCTCCCAGTTACTGAGCCCAGACTTTCTACCTGTGAGAGAAACTTGTAGTGGCTTCTCTCCATATCTTACCCAACTCTATTCTCCCCATGAAAACAACACTGGATCCCTTTAAAGGTTCATTCTGTCTCACTGTTCCATACATTTATGGCAGTAAACCATTGTGCTCCTTATAAGTGCCATGTTTATCCATTTTTGTCCATTTCTTTTCTCTGCTTGGAGTGGGTTCCTTTCTTTAGCCCCTCTCCATGGATGTCATGACCACCCTCATCCCGACTTTCCAATAGTATCAAGCCTGTTTCTGAACTTGCACACTTCAACCTTGCAAATAGAGGCACTTCTTCCTCTGAAATATCTCTACCCGCCCACAAAAGTATACAGTGTCACAACCCAGAAGGCTATAGTCTCTGAAACCCCAGACATCAACACTACATTGACATTGCTGATCACCTGAAAAGTACTTCATTGTATGGCGCCGTGAAAGCTTAAAATTGAATGCAGGAATACAGGATGTCCCAGGAGTTTGGTGCCATACTTCAGGTGCGTACTGAGGGTTCCCTATAGGATAACTTTGAAATAGGAACCCATGCCTGCAAACGTAAAATAGCAGTGCTAGTGCGGCATTTAAAATCATTTCGTTTAAACTTGGCGCCTCAATGTCGAACTGCATTGCATAGAGGAACAACCATTCAACAGCACTCGTGCCATTGCCTAGATTGTGGGGACATCGAAATCAAGTGTTTGGAAGATCCTGCACAGCCAACAACTTTATGCGTATCATCCAACACGAGTACACTACATAGGTCCAGCTGACTTCGTTCCACGAGTTCAATTTTGTCGGTGGATTCTGAACCAGTGTTTACAACAGCCCAACTTCCTAAATCACGTGTTATTCACAGACAAAGCGCAGTTTACATGGGATGGCTGGTTCAGCTGTCGAAACAGCCATGTTTGGGCTGATGAAAATCCCAATGTTACTGTAGTTGGTTACCAGCAGACGCAGTTTTCTGTCAATGTCTGGGCAGGCATCATTGGCGATCACTTTATTAGGTCTTTCCTCCTGCCACCACGACTCAATGGGCACTATTACAAGGTGTTGCTAGAACGTATCCTTCAGACTTACCTGGATGCTGGTTTTCATGGTTGTTGGATAGGGAAAGGAGGCCCAGTGCCTTGGCCACCCTGATCCCCAGACTTGACACGTCTGGACTATTTCGTCTGGGGCCATGTGAACAGCCTGATGTACGACATGCCTGTGGATAATGAATTTGAGCTGCTGGCCAGAATACTTGTTGCAAGTGACGTGATCCGTGAGACACCTGGAATATTTGAAAGGGTGCGCCAAAGTTTCTTTCATAGATGTAATGCATGCATTGAAAATGGAGGGCACCAATTCCAACATCTACTCTAGCAGGTGAGTCATAAAGAGTTTGGAGGCGGCAGTATGCCTGTGCATGCTCTTCGACATTGAGGCACCAAGTTTAAACAAAATTATGTTAAATGCTGCTCTAGCACCGCTATTTAATGATGGCGGACATGGGTTCCTGTTTCAAAGTTGTTCTATAGGGAACCCTCAGTACACTCCTGAAGTATGGCACCAAACACCTGGGACACTCTGTATATAAATTAGAAGAAACTCTACAAGGGGACTTTACTGATGACTCATAATATGTATCAGTAGAGAACAGAACCAAGACAAGGCAATTGTGTGCCCTGAGAGTGTTTCAAAATTGCTTCCTTCCCCAGTGAATGTGTGAACACTTTAACTTTTACTTCTTGAAGGGGTATTTTACTGTGGGATACAGTAGTAGCAGCACAGCAGAATCATAATTTCTTATGTACAGGCACAGTTGCAGATTTAGCAATGATTGCAGTACAGCTTTTCTTGCTTGAAGGCTGCTGTTCCTGTTTTTGGTTAGAAGTCTCCAACGGCATAGTCTGTTATCAGTTGACAGATATCAAGAGGTGTTGCTGATTTCACCAGTACTTTCTGTGCCTGATGTTTGAAACTCTTTACTTTGACACTAAATTTCAAAGTTTCAAGATCCTTGTTATATTTCATAGCTAAACTGTTTCCAGCTCACTTGAGTTCAGTTAATTCCATGATTTTGGGCACAGAACCCTAAAGGAATTCAATATCCCAAGAGGTTTCAGACAAAACTTTACTTTCTGACTTTGTCAGCTGTGAGAGAATACAAATTATTTTACCTGTATATAAAACAATATCTTGAACACAGAACCAAACTTGCAATGGTGTCTTAAGTTTATCATGGTTAAGAATTGGATTCCAGGTGTACCAGTGGGTACAAGAATTTAAAATCTATTTCCTGGAGAGAACTTTGGTGTGTGGAAATTGTTTTTGGATTTTCCAACACATTTGCAACAGGTTGTGTCATTCACCATCTGAAACATTTTATAATGTGTGAATGTCATGCTTTAATAGCACTAACTTTATGAGAGCAGCATTTGTCCAAGTAATATTTAAGTGAGTTTTATAATGTGTTCATTAACATTTACCAAGAGCTGGTAGAACCTGAAAAAATGTGAAAACTCATTTAAACTGTTGTGAAAAATTCAGGATCCTCATTATTCAAAGAAGCTGCATTTACACTTGCTAGATTAAGACTGTATGCTGCAAAAGCTCATAATTGGCATATATTTTTCCTCGAGAATGTTTGATTATAGTACATTATATTTATCCACTATATTTGCTACATTGTCATAGTACGAGTTCATAAATTTCACTTGGAAAATCGCTTGGTTAATAAATAACCCATAACAAACAAACTCTGTGGCCTGTAGTCCGCAAGTGAACTATACTGACTGAGCAACTGCTGCTTGAGGGTAAGGTTAGTGCCAACTTTTGCAGATAGAGGGTGTTGCGTGGTGAGCACAACGAATCCCCACGGCCATTAATCTCGGCTTTCTGGACCAGAGCCACTTTTTCCTTGAAATAGCTCCTCAGTTATCCTCATGAGGCTGAGTGGACCCTGTTCCAGACCCACCACTTCTCAGAATATCTGGTAGTGCCGGGAATGGAACCCGGGACCTCTGGGTATGTAGCCAGGAGCTCTGACCACTAGACCACAGTGGTGGGCAAATCAGTAACCCATAAACTCAATAACTCATATTTCTGGCTTGCTTTAAAATCAGCCTTCATCATCAGACCATATTTCACTAGGTAACACAAAATTTGATCATTAATATTAGGCTATGACAGAGGATAATTTGAATGTAGTTGGACAGTAGGAGTTACATCACAAGTTAAACTGTCTCCAATCAGCTGGCTATTATTTTCAACTACTGGACTTTTAGAGAAGTTCTTGGAATGTCAGAATCATGTGTCCTTCACTTTGTTTCTTATAAAAATATGTGCACCAAATGAACTCCATTCCTACGTCTCTTGTTTCCACCTTCATAGGCAACAAAATTGACCGAGAGGATCGTGAAATTCCAACTCATGTGGGAGAGGATTTTGCCCAGAGGCATAGTATGTATTATTTAGAAACATCTGCAAAAGAAGCAGAGAATGTTGAGAGGCTCTTCATGGAAATAGCAGCAGAATTAATGGAGGTAAATATTTCTAGTATATGTAAGGTATACATTTATACTCATATACTGTATATCTTGAAAATGTCTAATTCTTCTTTGAACAATTCAGAATTGACAGATTTATGAATGGGCCTGCAGTTTATCTTATCAGACACAGCAAGTCAGGGTAGAATTTCTAGTCTTCTGGGTTATGATGCTGTATAGCCTGTTGCAAGTCAACTGACATTTTGGAGGAACATGTCACCCCCATCTTCAGGGTTGACTATACAGCATCACATCCCAGAAGATGGAACGCTTCATAACTACTGCTGTGAGAACTTCAAATCATACATAATGTTTTAAATAGAGTCTTACATTGTTTCCCTGTTAAAACGTTAAATTTCTTGTATTATACCTGCTTCATCATTTCTTGCCACTATGTCAAATGGTTGGTATTTTACAAACTGCTTTTTTCAAATAATGTTTGCCGGGATATTTATCGTAAGTCATGTGTCTTCTGGGGCATTTTGTTTTGACCTTGAGACTAAAACTGACATGAGATTACTCGAAGACTTGTTTTGAGAAACAGTTGATGATTACAAATACTGCAGAACAGAACATTACCGACTGGTGTGAGGTTATATTTCACAACACTTTTTATTAAAATCTTATCACAATTCATTTGTTCAACATATTCCCTACAGTTTCTTCTGCAGTGTTGTTTTTGATAATATCTGTTATTTATGTTATTTGTTTTTCTGTATTCCTTCATTTCTTTTATGATCAGAAGACTGTAACCTACTGCCCATCTTATGAAATGCATTTCAGCATTGATCAATCCTTATCATCCTTATTTAATTTTCTGATAATGTTGCTGTAAGGAATTCCATATAAATTTGTATTCTTTTATATCTTAAGACTAATGATGGTTTAAAATTTGTTTTATTCCACCGTGGACTGATGACACTGACAGTTTTCACATTCACCCTATTTTATGTAGAGGACATTTTGGCCAATGACAAAAGATAATTAATTGAGTGTGGGGAATATTTCATGATATTGTGACATGACACCCAAAAGCCAGAATAGTGAAATCAGGAGTCATCCATTGCTAGGCAACTGCGCGGTAAACACATTCCTGCGACATTGACTATGCAGGCAACAATCAGATAACTTTCGTTGCTATTCAGTGGCACTGTAAACACGCCTTCTCAACCATAGAGAGGCTGCTTTTCTGCACGGCCCATGCCAAGGGGCTGTAAAAGGGACAAAGAAGATCATTTAAGTTAGTTGAGTTTCAAGACACCAGCCTGCCAGGATGAGAGCTTGGGAGCGGAGAAATAGAACTAAGAGTCAGGTCTTCGTAGTTGGCAAGTTCAAAGAATAATGGCAAGAAAGGAATTAGGTGGTGCAAAGAGAACTGCATGTGTGAGTGGTATAACTACTGTGTTGAAATCCGTTGCCAGGATATGACTAGTGAAGACTGAGAAGACATAGCATGTCTTAGTGATTTGTGAAGTGTGTAGATAAGTGATAGCTCTGCAGTTACACGTTGTTCCATGTGCTGTGTATAAGGTGTCGATAAATCCAATCTGGGACCTGCCTATAAGTCACGTACAACCGCTGCATGTGACAGTATTACTTTATGAAGAGGGTATCATTAACGCTTTAGACATATGCATGAGGTGAAGTCTCATCTGAGGCGCTGCCTACTCAGGCTGACATTTCTGTGGTTTTTCCTGCTTAGGCCCTCCAGATAATACCTTAAATTAGAACACAGTTGTCTCCTTCCACATCCTTTCCAGTTCATCCTTCTTGATTTGATCACCCTATATCTGGTGAAGAATATATATTTTGAAACTTATTGTTATGAAGTTTTCTCCATTCTCATGCAGGTTTGTTATAATTTTTCATGAATAGAGCCCATTGTATGTTACATTCACTTCAAGTCCAAGACATCTTTTGATGATAGGGATTTTAACCCAGAAACATTGAATTTATCATGTGGTAACACAGTAAATGAAAATTGTTCTCATGGAAGTGAAGACACAATGTCACTTTTAATTATCGGTAATACCCATATTTATATACTGCCAGATCACCTTTGTACCCTAATGACTTGCAGAGGTAATTAATATGCAAAGAAAAGTGACCAAAGTTTCTCACTTATGTTCACACTCTTCTTTTAATGCTGTTTTAATTTTTAATTTTTCATTACAGTGAGCAGTGTCAAATTATATTTTAATTAAACTTGTTGCACACACATTGTATATTGAGGATCCTCTCAATTTTAACATTGTTTGACCCCATAATGTCTAAATCCACCCCTGGTTATGATTCTGGAAACAAAGTACTAATATACCATATACATCCAACTATTGACATGAAATTTTTCTTAGGATAAATGAAGCTCTTGATTCTCCTAGAAACAGACAAGAGAGGTGTGAATCCTCCATCAAGGGAATAAATTAAAATCTGAAGTGCTCCTAGTTGTATTAATACTGTATTATGCACTTTTATTCCTTGATAGGAAGCGAGAAGCAAAGAACTACCGAGGTATGATACCAGCTCTCCAAAAATAAATGGCCGGACTACAGTGATAGGAGATGGTGGCTGTTGCAATAGAATGTCCTAACTGCTACAGTTTGAATGAGATTAATTTAATAAATTAATATAAACAAATTCCAAGGGAAAGAGCAATGAAGTTGCCAGGTGACTTTACAAGGCCCTGACGAAGACTGATGTTACAGTACATGTATCTATGTAACATTAAGCTTTACTGCATTCCTTTTTTTTTTTTTCTTAAACATTATTTAAGAAAATGCAAGAAGTACCTTTTTAATTATATATTTTATATTTTTACATGTTTCTCAGCCTACCTTGCCATGCTTGAGCCGATAATATCATGGAAACTAAGAATTTTACATGCTGAGTTCACATGCTCTGTCAAAGGCTTGCTAACCTCTCCAGGGAACTAAAACACTCACAAGAAAGAGAAAACAATCTTTGATTTATAGGAACAGGCCCTAATAACCTACCCCCACAGAGTCTATAATGATGATGATGATGCATGACATCTTTCTAAGCCTCCTTTATCTTGCCTGAGCATCACAGAAACTATTAAGTTTACATGCTGAGCTCATATGTAAATATCTTGTTCCAAATATTTGTGTATTGTTACATAAAACTATATTTAAACAGGGAAATGGAAGATATGTACATATGATACATATAAACTTAGATTCCTGAAATTATATATGTTGTTGTCATATTAATTTATTTCTCAAAAAATAAACTGTACATGTTTTTTGGTATACCTGTCAAACACAACAATAATAAGAATAACTCACTTCCACTCTATTATGCCATCAAAGTTTTTATTGGATTAGGGTATAACGTTGCAATATGTTTTGACTCCTACATGGAGCCATCATCAGGTGATACAGTTTACAGTTCTTAAATTACTGAATTGTGATTCTTACGAATATGGATCCATGTATTACAGATATTACAAGTGCTATAGGAAAATTTTACACACCCCTATTAAAATTAGGCTCAGAATACCAGCCGTGTCCTTTCCAGAATTTTAAGATACTTACACATTGACTAATATCATTTACAAAGTAATGCAGAACTTCTTGCTAAAGTTTCACTTGTCTGTTGAGATTTGCATTTTACTGTTCTGCTGCAAGATTTTATTGAAGACTGTATTCCTCATATATTTATCATAAGAATGAAGCTATGCATATTACGACATTAACATTGGAAAATGTATAAATTATAAGTTATTAGGACTGTATATCTATAATTACTGGAATCCAAATTTGTATCTCCTACTTGAAACAATGGACATTACTCACAGTAGCTTAAGGCAGCTTTGTTGTTGTATTGACCTAATTTATAATTATAAGTTAATGTTATGAGTACCATAGTAGCAGATATTATTTTGCCTACTGTCACATAGTCAGAGAATGTAAATATTGTTAAGCCCAATAAAGCAGTTATGTCCATTATGGATAGTGGCATGATTTTTTTTTTCAGGAAAGTTTAGGTATGTGCATGGGTAGTTCAGAAAGCTAGAAGCTTGGCATAAATGAAGCGAAACATCAAGGTCTTATGAGCGAAAACAAACCACAGTGATGAAATAACACTGGAAATGATTTAGCTAGAGGTAAAAATGCCTGATTCTGTAATATGAAGCATTTCATTATTTTGAATAAATATTGTAACAAGGCTCACTACCTCTATCCTTCTCTCTCTCAGTGTGTTGACAAGAAGTATTGTTATGCAAGAAGTAAAACATTAGATATGACTGCACTACATAATATATCGAGTTATTAACACCATAATTATTTCAGGAAGTATATTCCAGTATTGTTTGTAACTCTTTTTACATATTATATACTGTAGTGTTTTTATTAGTACAACTGGACATGTGTATTTTATTTCTGTGATAGTGGCAGTACTGTAACATGTTGTGTTCAGCTTTTTAATAGAAGTTTTGATGTTTTAACTGCATTGTATATAAAGTTTTAGAAACACAAGTGACACATAGATTGTTTTAACAGATAGAGGTTACAGTTTTATCAGATTTATTGCTGTGAGCTTGAAAGTACATTTATTTTATTGTATCTAATGTTACTGAATGTGATCTCATGTGAAAGAAACTTTTTTTTTATTATTTATGGTACTTTTTCAGGAATGTAATGTATATAAAATACATCAGTGCTTTATCTTGCTGTAGATGATATGTTTTATTTTGTGGCTATTATAAATATTTGTAATGAAGAAAGACATGTTTCAGTACATAGATTTTAGATGTGCATACAGAAAACATGCTGATAAAATATAGAACCAACAGGAAGCATGATGAATATAATCTGATTGGATTTTTGCGGTATATTATATTTGTTCATGACAGCTTGCAGAGTTTGAATGCCCTAATGACTTCTATGTTGATACATATATAGAGTATTTCAGGAGCTTCAGTTTATTTGGCCTGCTTCCCCATCTGACAGTAGGCACTATTTATTAGAATGTCATACTATGACATTCTCTTGTTCATGTGTCTAAATGTGAATACATTTAGATAATATAATGAAATATATAACTTCAGATTTCAGGAATAAACTTTGTAGAATGTTTGAAAGTTTTCCAATTTTTAGCAAATATTACAGTTGCCATCTTAAAATATAATGTCTTGGAGATGTTTTGGAAGCAGCAGACAGGTGAGCAGGATGTAAAGGTGTAATTTTAATTTTAATTTATTTCGAGTTCCATAAGATCCAACAAAACTGGTTACAAACCATAGGATATAGAACATGTTAAAATACAGACTAGAACATGTCAATATAAACAAAATATAAAAATACAATACAATCNGTTATAAGAAAATGAGAATAAAAAAGTTCCAGTGACTTCAACCCTTTTCTTAATCATAGGGTTGCAAAACTTGTATTCAGTGTCTATTCTTCTGATCACATGGTCTCTTAATAAATTTCATATCACTTCTTTTCTTCAGCAACAGGGTCACTTCCTGTTGGATAGTACACCGCTCCTCTATTTTGTCCAGTTACATCTTCAGCTTTTACTGCCTGATATGTATAAGGACTTCTGACCCCCCCCCTCAAAGACATTCACCCTGAAGATGGTAAGTGCAGTGTTTACTGAAGCACTGGAAAATCTTTAACATTCTGCAGGATTTATTCTTGAAAGCTGAAATTATACATTAAATTCAAGCTGCAAAATAACCTAAATACAAGAATATACCTCAAAGTTATAATCATTTTATTTTCATACTGTAATTTTGAAAATTCAATCTAAAGTTAATTTTGGCCCAATTCCTTTAACTGCCTGTTCTTCTTTATACTGTATGTATAAGCTATATAACATGGTTTTGATTTGATTGATATCTCAATTGTAACAGTTAGATTCACTAAATGAACAGAATTTTTAATAACAGATTTGCATAATTGTTACAAGCATCTCTCAAAGATGGTTATGGAAATAAATGTCTTTTGAAACCTTCACTGCATACCAAGCATTCTTTGCAATAGAACTGAAAAAGTGAATTGTCAAACCATTATCTTTACAAATATGTGTCTGATTTATTTTTTATGCAGTATGTTCCAAAAATTAGTTTGTTAGTAGGTAACTAGTCCTTTTCCATTTTTTTCTTTTTTCTTTATTAGGGAGTTATGTGGTTGCAAAGCTTTTCCCATTCAAGATTTGAGTGGGGGAAAAAATGGAACTGTTCTGTGTTACCTTGGTATCTATTAGAGCAAAATGGTCATTTCTTGGTATCAGAGCAAAATGGTCATTTCTTGGATGAAGTACTCAAAATGACCATCATCGACTATGCAGCTCGTTACATGTTGTGTAAGGAGTGCATGCACCCATTCCAATATCACCAATGCCTCGGGTACAATTTGTACTGCATCTGGCACTTACTACTATAGGACACCCTGGGACTCAAACTCAGTGGCATACAGAAGATCCATGCAGTGTTTCCATATAAAGAAGTGCACTTAATTTTGATTGGGTGTATGTACTGCTGATGCCACACATTATTTGCATCTCGGTCACCTTTGTGAAAACTCACAGTCCATCTAACTGCATACCTGGTGACTGTAGTGCATGAACCACATTCTGACTTGTGTGGCTAATGCAATGTCATCCACGAGTTGTGGAAATTCTGTTTGTAAAAGTTGCTAATAGGTAGAACTGGTGAGATGAGAGGGCAGAATACCAGAACCATGATATGGTCGCCCAGAAGGCCAATCAGAAAATGGCTCTGATGCCTCACGACTCACATACCATGTGGGTTTTCTTCTTCCAAAGCATGCATACTGTATAAGTTCACCAGCCCATTTCTTATAAAGTGTGTCTCATCTGTCAACTGTGATGAACTCAGGGTTGTGTACACACTAGTGATGCAGCCATTGACAGAAGCGATTCATAGGGGACTCTTCATTAGGTGCAGCTCTTGCACTCATACTGTATATGAATGGCAGGGACAGGCAACAAGTGTAGTATGGAAGAAAAATTATAACTTGGGACACAATCTATTGGGATTGAGTACTGGCATCCCTTATGCATCATGTAGAGAGCTACCTACTGGCTGATGGAAGAAATTTCAAGCACTTCAGAGAAGTGTTCTATTTACTCAGATATTAAGGTAATACAAAATACTCCCATTTCTTCGGCATCTCAGATCTGTCAAATGAGGCGAACTTTGCAATCACATTTCTCTGTTTTGAAGTTTTAGACAAAATGCAAAGGACTTCTGACTCAAGAAGTTACCTAAAGTTCACTCTTAGAAGGAACATTTTCATGTTTGGAACATTCTATATATTATTGTATGCTCTTGTGAAAAATGTTACAGCAAGGCAGTGATGACTATTTACATTCATGTAATTAGTGGGTACACAGGATATAGGTGCTGGATTGTGAAGCCTTCAGCAGTTCCTTTACAGAAATAGCTTTATTTAATCTTTACTGTGATCTCAGTATAATATTCAAAGCACCTAATGCAGCCGAGCTGTGATCTGTAGTACTTATTGCACTTTATTGTACAAAAATTTAGACAAGGGCCTTGATTTTTTTATGAACAGATTGTATTACTTACCAGCAAAATTTATTATTTCTTTCTTCACCTCATTCTGATCTTATATCATTATTTGCTGACTGAAACTCACCCTAAGCTTTTTAGTGATTCAGTTGCCATTTTGAACATGCATAAATGCAATACATAGTACACTGTATGTATGTAAATATATATTCATTATGTAGTGAAAACTTGGTTGCATGTGTTGACTACAGAAGACGGTAAAAATATTTCCTGTCATGAATTCTTCCATGTATAAAAATATTAATGCTTTATTGTATTGTTTCAGGATGTCATAATGGTACAAATAATAATAAATAAATTCAGTCTTTAAAATTAGTCTCTGTTAAAACAATAATTATGTTATGGATGCACATGTTTATATGGCAGTTCTTTTGATGTTTGTTTCACAAATTGTTTAAATTTGTTTGTATTATATCATTCTCAGCCCCAAGTAAGTATTAACAACTTGCTGAAACTGGCAGGAACTTCTCTTTTATCTCTTGGCACACAACCATTACATTTTAAGGAATAGCTTCTGACCCAGAAGTAGTATAAATCTACCAGATGCTGAACAGTTTTTAGATGGGAGTCATTCAGAAGGTCACAGTGGATAGACCATTTTCCTTGTTTCAGAAGTTATCCAGACTTGTAACTTTATTCAGCAGAAGACAGTATGCATGCAAGGGAAATGTCTCCAGTTGGCTTCGGTTTCAAGATATCTAAAACAGAAAAATTGACAATCAAGTTCCTTCCGTCAAATGTGACACTTTTATAAGTTTTCCACCTCGTCACCACCTGCCTTACATGTTTCGGCTCACCACGGAGCCATCATCAGAGGCATTTATAGTAGAAAAAGAAATCACCAACACACAAAACTTCACTTTGTTANTAATTATTATAAAATATTGAGAATAACTCTCAATAAAATACCATTTAGGCTTTTGGGCGGTTATAGCAGTGACTTCCCTTTCTACAGCTCCATCGTCGGAAAAATGTTCATATATATATATAATATATACGTAGAAATTCAGAGAATAAAATACTTCGGTAATCTTCGTGTGTGTTCAGAAGACCATTCTTAATTACTGAATATGGAAACAGCATAACAGCCCCTTTTCAGGTACCATGAAAATCTCAAAACTTAAGAAACTCACCAAATATTTAAAAGGTAAAGTTGTCCCTGTACTTAACTGATTAAAGACTACGCCATGAAGACGTATAGAAGAATAGATGTATAGATGAGTATTTTCTTGACTTCGGCACTCGCTGGAGGTGAGTGGTCAGCTTAACGCCCCTGCCGCCTTACCCCAGGGGGAAGAACCCCCTGTACCCATTGGATAGGAGGTTGGGTGGACCCCAGAGCCGGGCTGGACGACGCGGAGAAGAGAAAAATCTTTACCCTATCGAGACGGGAACTCTTACCCCCCGGTTCTCCGACCTGTAGCCAGTCGCTATACTGACTGCGCTATCCCGGCTCCTCACGTCCACCCCGTAGCAAGTCGCTATACTGACTGCGCTATCCCGGCTCCTCACGTCCACCCCGTAGCCAGTCGCTATACTGACTGCGCTATCCCGGCTCCTCACGTCCAGCCCGTAGCCAGTCGCTATACTGACTACGCTATCCTCGCTCTTCGCCAAATATTTATCAGAACGAAAAGATGATATATGAATAAGTGTTACGGAGGAGAATGACATATTCTCTGTATTCGTTTTCGGTTCTTTGTTTATTTTCGAGATAAATAAGCAGAGGGTATTGTTACGGTGCTGCGTTTTTTTAATTTTTTAAATCGCACATTGTATCACACTGTTGATTTGGAATTGTAGCGCACTTTCCATATGTTGAGAAAATAGGAAAAAAATCTGAAATGAACAAATAACCTACTATCCTCTGATATGACATGGGGAAAATAAAAGAATTAGGGGGTATGACCCGACAGACAGCAAGGCAATCTCATAAGCCATTTTATTATTTCAATTCAAGGAAAGTAGCATGATAATTTATATACTCCGTCGGAAGTTGTGCGCTCTTCACCATCCCCTGATGAAGGCCTATATGGGCCGAAACACGTTGTGAATTGAACATTAAAAACTTCTTCGTGTGACGGCAACATCTCTATTCCTGCAAGGCCATAAGCAAACAATAGTTCTGTTAAATTGTCCCCACCTCAATCGATCTGTATGAAACGCAGTATGTACGTGTATATGATGTCACTTGAGCCCATCTCAACTGCATGCATCAGAAAACCCTGCCTTCAGTCATACCAGCATTTCTTTCTGCTTGTCATATAAAATAATGAAATTGTAGTGAAATAAATGCAGACGATTAGCTCTTTCCAGAAATTCTTGTATTTAGCCTACTTTCCTTGTTTTGAAAAATGCACATGATTATGAGATCTGTGTGTCTCCGTGTCGTATCAACGAGAAGTAGGCTATTAGTTCTTCCCATAACTTCTTGTTTAAGGTGTTAGGGCAAGTGCCCGTTGAACTGTAACGGTTTCATTGAGTATAGAGATGACATACCATAAGAAACTTAGCCCAATGTTTTGCCCTTTTTATAAATGGAAGGTTTCCCAGCAGCCAAACCAAGCCAGTAAATGCAGTGTTATAGGAAACACATGTAAACAGGTTTCCAGCTCACTAAGGTTGCGTTGCCCCCGTTTTACATACATGGAAATTTCCCCAGTAGGCCTATGAATCCATGCAAATTTTACTATTGATTCACGGGTTGTGCTGCGTATGTAGGTATATCTGTTCCAGAGAATTCGCTTGAGCTGGAAGGTCGCGGGTTCAAGTCCCGATGAGGTCAATGAATTTTGTTTTCGATTGACATAATCCTTCCAGCCGCACTGTTGTTCTGGGGTCGACTCAGCATTTAACACAAATGAGTACCAGGAATCAATTAAATAATTTTCCTGGGGAGTAAAGCGCGGCCGGCGAGTAAGGCTGACAACTTTACCGCCATCTCTGAGTCGATTGTACAGGTAATGTGGGACCCTCAACGTCTCACGACCCTATGGGCCATCACGGCCTGTTACAGGGATAGCTTTACTTACTTTTACTCATGCTAAAGAATGAATAATTTCCACACGTATGGGGGAGTGAATTCTTTACCTTGGCCCCAGATACAGGTGAGTGGTTACCTTCGCTCCTCGACCGCCTTATCTTCGGGGAAAGAGCCCCCGGTACCAATTGGATGTGTGACTGTAATAAGTGTAAATTCTTCTATTAGAATTTATGTTTGAGAATTTGTGTGTGTGTGTGTGTGTGTGTGTAATTTCACTTCTTCTTGTACTTACATTCCTTCTTGCTGTAGCATGTCCCTTGTCATGTTTCCAACCACTTGCTGGGTTGGGCTGTTTCTTACGGCTATAGTGCATATTTGTCGCTATCCGGTGCGTATTCTTGTATTTCATCGAATATTGGATTATAGGTGTCGATGTACGTGTCATTCATATGTGGTCCTTTTTACTTACTTTATGTATATAATTTTTTTCAGTGTGTCCAGATGTTTTCATTTTTTCTCCGTTTTTATAACGTTCATAGTTTCTGATATACTTCCATATGCATGTCCTGTATTTAATATATGATCTGAATATCCTGCGTTGCTACTGTCGCCTTATTGCCTGTGTATTTTCCTTGTACCTGGTGTGGAATGTTCTGCCCGTTTGTCCTTTGTATTTTAACGGGAGATCGATGCATCTCATTTGGTATACGCCGTTCTTTCGTGCTTGCCTATTTGCGGGTTGGGTTTTATTAGGTTTTAAATTGTGTTTTTTGTTTGGAATGCGACTTTTATTTGTATTTGTGATTTTCTTTATCTATTTTCCGCAGTGCGTGATGATGTGTGAATTTATTTTTTGGTGTTGTGGGCCTATATTTTTGTTGTGATTGTGGTTTTTGAGTGACTTATGCTTAAGTTTTTGTTACACTTCCATAGTCAATAAGTTTGCGGAATGGCCATAAAGCGTCGTTGCAGTGCATTACAGCGGATAGGTTGAGGCACAGTATGATGCCCTGTCAGGTCATCTCTCGTCACAGCAAGAGGCAGTTGTGTGCAAACAGTATAAGCAGATCTACGGCCTCTATTGTGAACTGCAGTTAAATGCGAGTGGCGGAAATCGAAAATGTGGCAGTTTGAACAACGCGCAAACATCAAGTTCTGCCAAAAACTATGCAAATCCCCTAGCGAAACGTTTGGCGTAGGAAGAATTGGCTGTTGCTACACGACAACGCCCCTGCACATCGCTCTGTTCTTGTCCAAGAGGAACTGGAAAGGCAACAAGTCACCGTTTTGTCATACCCTCCGTACTCACCTGATCTCGCACCATGCGATTTCTTTCGCTTTCACGGCTTGAAAGCAAAGCTGCGTGCTCGTTGATTTCAGTCGTCCGAGGAGATCATCATTGCCACAAGAGTCGCCGTACGGGAATTTTCTGCCAATATATTTCAGCAATGTTTTCGGCAGCTATATCAACGTTGGCAAAATCAACAGCCTCTCTCTCCCAGCAAGAATTCAATTCCCATTGGGTGATTTTAACTAGCCAAATTCATCATGCAGTCAGCACAAACCAATCGCATAAAGACCCTTGGGAATGAAACAGTTTCCAAGATATAGAACTCTGAACCTCACATGTGAGAGCGGTTATTTTCATTAGTTCAGGGTCCAGCTACACCCTTCCGAAGACACTTTATGACAGCTACACATGTCAAGAAAACAAAATTTAACATCTTCGGCAAACTACAGACTTGGCCCCCCGTGATGACCTCGTCCCCTTCTGGTCATCCAAACTCCATGTAAACGAAAACAAGACAATTGTTTTTTGTCCAGACAGGAGAAACAATTCATAACATGCTAATAAATCGGTCTCGGCAATAAACCACTCACCCTTCCGAAATGTCTAAAGAGAACCATAGTTCCATGGAGAACTGTAACAGGTTCGGACTGCCCCAAACTCCCTAGGTGTAAATTTGGCGATTTTGATGCAATATAAATTGACCAGCATTACAGCCAGTCCAAACAACAAAGTAAAAAACACTTAAAATAAAACACACTGCTTAAGAAATGTCAATTAGTCATTTATAACCAACAGACGCAGGCTGAGCTGCAACTCTGCCGCGTGCTTAAACTTAGATTTATCTACTACAGCACATAGAGGTGAATATTCGTGATACAAATCCACATATACAAGAACATGAAAATTATGCAAATGTATATCATACAAGATAGCAAGGAATTCAAGTGAGGGAGCAGTGTTCAGTGTTCGAGCAATGAGATTCTCTTCAGACTTCAGCTTCACGACTTCTACAGTTCAAAAGATAGCTTCAAATTCTATGAGATAGGCCTCTGTGAATTTGTATGCTTCGATCGAGGTAGGTTTCAGGATTCGTGATTATTTCACGACTTCTACAGTTCGAAAATAGCTTCAAATTCTATGAGATTGACCTCTGTGAATTTGTATGCTTCGATCGAGGTAGGTTTCAGGATTCGTGATTATTTCACGACTTCTACAGTTCGAAAATAGCTTCAAATTCTATGAGATTGACCTCTGTGAATTTGTATGCTTCGATCGAGGTAGGTTTCAGCATTCCTCATTGCTTCACGAATTCTACAGTTCGAAAGATAGTTTCAAATTCTATGAGATTGACCTCTGTGAATTTGTATGCTGCGATCGAGGTATGTTTCAGCACTCGTGAATGCTTCACGACTTCTACAGTTCGAAAATAGCTTCAAATTCTATGAGATTGACCTCTGTGAATTTGTATGCTGCGATCGAGGTATGTTTCAGCACTCGTGAATGCTTCACGACTTCTACAGTTCGAAAATAGCTTCAAATTCTATGAGATTGACCTCTGTGATTTTGTATGCTTAGATAGAGGTAGGTATCAGCATTCGTGATTGCTTTACGAATTCTACAGTTCGAAAGATAGCTTCAAATTCTATGAGACTGACCTCTGTGAATTTGTATGCTGCGATCGAGGTATGTTTCAGCACTTGTGAATGCTTCACGAATTCTACATTTCGAAAGATAGCTTCAAATTCTATGAGAGTGGCCTCAGCGAATCTGTATGCTTCGAACGTCTGAGCGTGAACTCCTTCCGGCACTGTACTATGCGCCCTCATATTGTCTTCGCTGTCTAAATTCTACTGTGGACCTTAGCCTCCACCTGGCTGTAGTTGGACTTTAAGTTTATAATTTTAACATTTCCGCCACCAGGCTTGTGGCTAATGTTACTGAAAGAATTCACTTTCGACTGCACTTCCCCGAGGTATCGGGGTATCTTCCTGGCAGTCCTTATGTTGGAGTAAGGAAGTTCTGCAACAGAACAAGGCCCTATTAGAGAATTAAATTTCGTTTGTAACCAGACATGATGGAAACATGAAACTTTCAGGTATCACTGCCTTCATCTGTTATCCTGTTTAGATGGAAGCTTTGATACTGGCTGATCCCTCATCCTGTCAAATATATTACACAGAATGAACCTTATTGTTAACCCTTCCACACCCAAGTCAAGAGGGCAAGAATTTCTCTTCCCGACAACATCGAAACCGGGTCTGGGGCCCACCTAGCCTCTTGAGAGAAGCCCACTTGGAAGAGGAAAGGAAGAATGAATTAATAAGATATATCTTCGAGAAGTACGTTGTGAGGATGCTGGATAGATGGACCTGACTGAAGATTATCCAAAGTGCGAATTATGAAGCTCGTCAGTATGTAGCTCTCTACATTCTGCTGTTATTTTCTGCCCTATATGTCAAATTATTCTACTCAGCACGTTATTTTCGAACGCCTTCATTTGGTGTTTCTGCCCTAATTTAAGAGTCTGTGTTTGACGCCCATATGAAAAAGAAATCAGTTTTTACTATTCTATGTAGTTCGTGCACGCTAGAAACGTAAGTTTCCGTTAAGAGCTGGGACTATCACAGATTCTGAACTGAAAGTTGGCAGATATTTCCCCAAACTGTAATCCTAATACGCATATCTCGATAAGTTGACAGACGTTCGCTCTGCTGCCCAAATTAACTCAATGTTAAGACAAGAGAATGTGTGATTTTAAGGTTTTCATTAGAATTGCAGAGCTGCTGATAAATCTACTCACCGACGGATTTCGCGGATTCTGCTTTAATGGAGATCCTGTTCTTGTCGAGAGACCTCACGTTTTGTGGAGAGCATACCGGCTTTTCCGTAGGCTCCGAGGGTGGTCTCTGGATGGAAAAACACACAATCAGATTTAGCACATTTTTGTAGGTGAACGGCATTCAAGTGTACTTGACGTGCGTGCGGCCTTTCAGTGGAGCGGACGATCAGTGTACGATCAGTGTGTCGTTGCAGAGGTTAGGGAGAGCCTGGCAATCGAGAAACGCAAAAGTTTCATGTGGAGAGTAAAATCTCTAAGCTAAATGAGGTATAACATAAGTAACACTATGAGGTTAGAATGTCAATCAGGTCTGCAGGCTGGGAAACTATTAGCGAGAATATGACAATTTCAGCCAAGAGAATCTAACTTATTACGAATTGATGCAGTATAAGCCATGGTTTAACGAAGGGCGTTAAAACTAACAGATCACTGGAAAGAAGTCGAATTGGAACTTTTACGCTATCCGAGCCAAATAAATTGAGATAATCTGAACAATGTTAAGACGCAATGCTAATGGACTTTACTGGAACCAACCAGTGAGTATCTTAAAGACAAACTTGGTGAGCTGTCAGTACATCAAACACTGATAAGATTTTTGCATTCATCAGATACTGGAGGAAAAGAATGGGAGTACACCAGCTATTCGTAGACCTCAAGAAAGACTGTTTGAAGGATGTTTGTGGTATCGCCTTCAAGACCTCCGTCGCATTAATGATGATGTATTCCACTGTCTGAAAGCTTCTTCGTTTAAGGCCAGTTTTGAGTTTAGGGAATAGAGAAGTGTCGGCATGTTGATAGGATTGATATGCTGTGCCAAGAACTGTCTAATTGGCAATGGCTTATGAGTTTCTGCAGCTGTCTTCCCTACTTTGAAACAGAGTTTAGCATAAATTCTTTGCTCCTTTACCGACTCCATACTGAACACTGGAAGAAAACACGGCGCTCGATTACGACACTGGTTATAGGAGTTACACAAAACGTTCAATATACAGTACTTGGAGGAAACTGACGGTCAGGTTGCAAGGTCACTCGAACAACACCTAACATGACCGGTGCAGTTCTACCACCGGCCGTCAGTTTGGGAGCTATTTGACACACCTTGTATATTCCGGAATGTAGGCACAATATTCTTATATGAAGTAAATGACTTGTTCAACTGACAGCCTTCACCATTTAGTGCGTGACCCTCATTAACATCTGTTGGCGCTCTTATTGTGACTTTGAGAATGAGAAACTGTTGTTCAACTGATTCTTAAAACAGTCATGAAGAGCAATAAGTTCTGATAGATCTGTTGCAGCCTCCACATCTGATCTCGCATGAAGCCGGCTACTCTTATTCTCCCTAACCCTGGAGTGAACGATTGACGATTAAATTTATTCTGTATCCAACGAAGAGGTAACCTTAAACGGATGGAATATTTTAATCTTTTCAGACATTATATGAGCGTCTATATTTTGGGGCAAACATACTGTGCCAGGATCCGTAGTAGGGAAGCTTTGTAACGGTCATAAATTATTTTTGTATTATTGCTATATCTCTGTTGGAAAAATTTGAAGATGCTATGACTATTTAGCGAGTGACGCTGAAGATTAATGCAGAATAGTATGTTGAATTTCTGTAACAATTTCCGATATAAAATTTCCGTTTGCGCTGCTGTAACCGGACAGTCATCCATATGAATATACTGTATGAATTATACTTAAGAATGTTGATAACGTGCGGGATTTAATTTTGAAGGAAATTAATAAGAATTATTAATATGTTTATAAGTAGTCAGACACTCCACTGACTAGCATTTCTTGGGCAAATATTCTTAATGATGCGAAGATGCCATCTTTAAGGTAAGTGACATTTGGGACAGGTGATGTTATCTCACCTTCCTTGTGTTCACCAATGAAGACACCTCATTCCGTAGCTGATTATGGCTTTGTCCTTCCTCCTGTGAACAGATGGAAATTGTTGTTCAGCTGATTCTTAAAGCAGTCATAAACAGCGATTAGCTCTTTTCTTTCTTAGAGAGAAAATTCAGAGTCCCGATCGAAGGTGAAACGTCTGCGCCAAGGGATATATATTCAATGTTTCCACAAGTTTCCGTACTGTCCCCAACATAGTATATGTATGGTACGCTCCAAACACCTCAACTGTATCGAGGTTTCTTTGTTGCTTGCACCTGTATGCGACACCCCATAGAGGGTTACGTTTTCAGAAAGCTGCAGCGAGGTCTCAGTGCTATTGAGACGTGATGTGATCACTGGAACATGAATATCAGTGAAGATGACATTTAGGTCGTCCGACGCTCACTTAAGTGAATGAACGGATTATCCTCTCCATCACTCTACATTATCTGGCCTTAGTCTTCGATAAAAGGATTACATGGAGACTAGGAATAGAAGTGATTGAAGCCAATGCCTTGAGAACGTTTATTAGAAGCTGCTCTATATACAGAAATGCGCTTTTCATCGCTAAAATTAATCTAACCCTCAATAAAATACAAATTACATCAGTAATATCTTATGCTTTCCCCGCCTGGGGCAGGCACCTACCTCTTAAAATTGCAACTCTACTGAACTAGGTTTCCCCCATTGTTGGAAATTTTCCAATTTGTATACCGTTCCGCGATATTCACACGGCTTGCAACCTTTAATATGTATACGACTATATAACAGAATTGTGCGGGCAAGAAGCAAAAGTCATACATAATCATTTTCGTGAAATATTCGCAGCACAGGACAAGGCGAAAGCAGATATTGCGGCGGTCAAACTGACGAGAGTTCAAGTGACTAAGCTACATTTATAGTATAAGATATGTAGAATAGGCATGATGTGCTCCTGTATATACTGCAACAGAAAGAATATTAACTAACATGCTATATGTGCGATACGTGCACTTGACAAAAGGTGAAATATATTCTCTCGTCAGAGAGAATGTTACCTAAGGACTATGACCATAAAAGTTTAGAACAATATTCCACTAGAGCTAGGCGTTGAATGTGGCCGAGAGAAGTTAGTGCATCATCCTGAGGAAACTACTGGCTACCGTGAGGACGCTGGAACATTACCCTTAGTACTTCTACGGACAAGATAATCACCTGCGAACTGAACACTGTGCATTAACTTGGCTCGTGAATTTTATGAATCTCTAGGGACAATCCGTCCTCTGGATTCGGCGTCTACAAGAGTACAATTTCACTTGCGAGCACCGTTAAGGCCGAAAACAACAATCTTACCGACCATGCCGCGAGGAGTGTACCCACTGCCACAAAGAGTGGGCGAGGGCAGACGTTAAGGAAGTACGAGCTTTTGCAGCTGTAGCCTCAGCCGGCTGGGATCCAGCACCTTAGAGAACTGAAGAACTCAACGACCAGGTCAGAGGCCCATTGTGGAGGGAGTAAGGACGAGACAGCGCCCAGAATGGAAAAACGTCGCCGACCTGAGCCCCAATTTGAAAAGGTACGGGGCCCAATTTAAATCACTCACTGTGAGGAACGACATACAAGAGCACCATTGGGAATCCGCCGACGGACGATCTCAAATAGTGCCCTTTAGGGCAGAGTGAATGTCATTCTGACCGAACTGCTTGTGAGACCGTCAGGAGGTGACTTGGGTTTCAGCAAGACCTTGGATGATTTCTGACAAGGGTAAGACTGGATCGAGGTAAGAAACGATATTGAGAAGTAATGCCAGCAGTGCTACACGCGTGTGTTACCAACTTCTTCTGCCTCCTCGGGATGACCGCGGGAGCTGGATTGTGACCACGGCCGTCACTTCGAGTCTCGTCTGATAAAGGAGGTTTTGCAACGACTGGGAGTGAACAAGACACACACCAATAATCCTGCACCCGCAGCCGGCTAGCACGGTGGAACGATACATCAGAAAGGTCGAGAAGCACCTGCAGTATGCCGTCACGTCGCACCAGAGGCATTGGGATGCAAGATTGCATATCTTCCTCCATACATTACAGGGCATCCACCCAGAAAGGAGGGGTTAATACTAGCCGACTCCGTCTGCCCTGCGGACTACTCTTGGGGGCACCCCGAAACAAGGAACGACCACACCATAGATCAGGCTTTGGATTTAGATAAAGTGTGCCTAAGGATGCTTATAAGTGTAGACTGAAGTTTGAATAAAATTTATCAGAATTATTTAAATGTTTAGATCTATTCAGTCACTTCATTGACTGGATTTTCTTTGGAGAGAACGAATGACGGTCAGGTTGTATTTATGCTTTATCTGAAGAAAGGGGCGACATTAGAATATTTTCATAAATGCAACTATATGGGATAAAGTGTACCTGAGAATGTTAGTAATTGTAGAATTGGATTGTGAATAAAACTCGTTAGAAATATTTAGAAATACTGAATCACTTCGTTAACCGATTTCATGTAGCCGTATATTCTAGAATGTCTGTGTCATGTGGCGTAGGTTGTGTTTGTAAACTCACCTCATTCGCCTCGTTCAGCGACGCTCTCCCATTACGTATATGATGATCGTGTTCTTCTGTTTCCTGTGGACGAAAGGAAATGTTTGTTCAACTGATTTTTAAAACAGCCATAAACAGCAAAAAGTTCTAGTAGCCCTGTTCCAGCCTCTAGATCTGATCTCCCCTTTAGGAGACAGCGTGAATCCGCCATAGCGGACGAACAGGTAGGCCCGCAAGTGGACTGAAGTAAAGTGTTGTTTTCCTTAACTCTGGAGAGAACTATTGACTGTTAAACCTATGCCATATCTGAGGAAGGGGGCCACATTAATTGCGTAGAATATTTTCATAAATGCGCTACAAGCGATATCCGGAAAGAAAAGATACAAGTGAAGTAAAAATGCAAGGGATTTTTTCTTCAGAAATGACAGTGCTGTCGTGTGAGATAGGAACCCTATGACAGGGCAGAGTTACCGATCACAGTCACTGCAACGTGCTTGCAGTATGTGATTAAAATCGCCGAGTCTATTCGAAATCCCTCGAAGTGTGAGGTTCTTGCAGTAATCCGAATTCTTCACGTGAAATTCATCGCCAACTCTTTTATGTTTACGGAAAAGGTGTTATGATGAAGCTATAGGTGGCAAAATGGTGTCGTGAATTTGAAGCGGGAAGAAGTGATGATCATGATGAAATAAACAGTGGTAGGCCATCCGTTTTCACTGAAGAAATCATCCAAAAAGACAGATGAACACATTCGTGCTGGCAGAAATTTAACCGTCGATGAAGTTCATCAACCATGTCCAGACGTATCAAAATTTTTGTTTCATTGCTAAGAGAGGAGGCGAGAGATTTCTACGACGCTTGGATAAAAAAAAACGCATTCCCAGGCGCACTAAGTGCATTGTGATACAGGGCGAGTATGTTGGAAAAGTAAATAAAGATGGGTTGTAAAATTTCTACTAATGAATCCCATAGAAATGCCTTACAAATATTTTGTGGACTTTGTATCCTTACTTTCCGCATATTCTTCGTATGTTGTATAAAGTGTACCTGACAATGCTAGTAGTTGTGGAATTGGGCTGTGAATGAAACCCATTAGAAACGTTAAAATTATTTAGAAATACTGAATCACTTCACTGACCGGCATCATGTAGCCGTATACGAACTGTAGATTGTCTGTGCCATGTGAAGTAGGCGGTGTGTGTAAACTCACCTTCCTTATTGCTTTCGTTTGAGATGTCGCAGTCTGTGTGGGTTTACGGCGTTCATTCTGTTCCTATAGGCAAATGAAAATTTTTGTTTAACAGATTATTAAAACACAATCATAAACAGCAATCAGTTATCGTCGCTCTCTTACAGACAACAGAAAGCCGGCAAAGCGGACGAGCAGGCAGCCCCGCAGATAGTTGGACATACACGTACAGTGTCCTCCACCTTCACTTTGTATGGGGTGTTTATATTTTTTCAGATATGACATCGTGCCCTCTAGTCCGGTTGCCAGGCAACGACTGCGAAACAAATAACTATACAAGAGCCATTACTAAGTAACAGCTCCGCAAACAAATACGTTTCCACGGTAACGGGAAACAGAAATAATTGAAGACGTGTTCTATGCGGTCCGTGCCAAGTTGTTATATCCAGGATCATTGATCAGTGGCAGAGAACTGCTGGGATTAAATCGTTGTGAGCTGCTGCTATGAGAAGCTGCTAGCCGAGGTCGGTGGCAGTTCGGGTGCTCAGAGGAAGGGGAATATCTGCCTTTGAAAGCCGATAGAAAGCAACGACAGTCAAATGGTAACTGTGGACACTATTGTATGTGAAACAGTGAACTGTAAATTGTATTCAGGCGTTGTATCAAATTGTGCAGTGAATTGAGTCACCAGTCCACAGCCCGTCTATAGTCTGAATATTGTCACGTGTAGGGGGCGTTGCGCGTGACTTGTAGGACGGGATTTGGATTGCATGATTGGATTTTTTGCAACTTATATATTCACAACTCGGGAGTGCAGACCATACAGCGCTCTCGCTATTCTAAACACTTTCCAGTTCAGCGTTACACACTCACAAAGATTCTCAGTCTTCACTAGTCGTATGCTGACAACGGATTTGTAACGTTCTCACTGTCACTTCAAATTGCACGTGGAGTCTTATTTTCACAGACTAATTCCTTTCTTGCCATTATTCTGCATCTGCAAATTCTAAGGACTCGATTCAATTTAAGTCCTCTGCTCCCAAGCTCACGTGCCGGGAAGCTGGCGTTTCAAAACTAAACTACTCATTTGAAGTCGCTCTGTGCTGCCGAACAATTCTTTATAACCACTTTGAAAGACCATGCAGAAAAAAAACACATCTATTGTTAAGCAGGCGTGTTTACAGATCCGTTGCCTGGTAATAGACGTCCGGCTGTTGCGCGCGTTTGCTTCCGCTTGCTGTTTTTACCAAGCTTTTGCCTAGCAATATGAGCCATTTTGACGTTAGAGCATGGAGGCT